>NC_044032.1:496699125-496999188 GCF_901765095.1 Microcaecilia unicolor
CATACTCAGGTCCATGACAGTGCATGCAGGTCCCTGGAGCAGTTTTAATGGGTGCAGTGCACTTCAGACAGGTGGACCCAGGCCCATACCTCCCCTACCTGTTACATTTGTGGAGGAAACAGCGAGCCCTCCAAAACCCACCAGAAACCCTCTGTACCCTCATATAGGTGCCCCCTTCACTCATAAGGGCTATGGTAGTGGTGTACAGTTGGGGGTAGTGGGTTTGGGGGGGGAGGTTGGGGGGCTCAGCACAAAAGGTAAGAGAGTTATGTACCTGGGAGCGTTTTATGAAGTCCACTGCAGTGGCCCCTAGGGTGCCCCATTGCTGTCCTGACATGTCAGGGGGACCAGTGTACTACAAATGCTGACTCCTCCTACGTCCAAATGGCTTGCATTTGGACGTTTTAGACTTGAACATCTTTGGTTTTGAAAATCGCGGAAAATCAAAGACGTCCAAATCTAAGGATGTCCAAATCCAAGGACATCCTTGGTATTTTCGATACAAAAGATGGATGTCCATCTTTTTTCAAAAATGACCTTTTCCCTGCCTCCAAATTTGGACGTTTTACGATGACATCCAAATTCCAACCTAGACGTTTCTTTTGAAAATGCCCCTCTTTGTCTTCTGGTTTAAACTGTCTGCTGCCTGTACGTGTGAAGTGCCTTTCCTGCTGCTGTGCCCACTTTACTACAGGTGAGACCCTGGAAGTCAAAGGTTATGTAGAAAAAAGGAAAGATAAGAGTGGCATAAGAGGTAAACAGAAAAGGGGTAGAAGAAGAAAAAAGATAAAATAAGATGAAGAACAGAGGGAGAAAAAAGGAAAGCAAAAGAAAGGGAAGACAGCAAAAGAAAACATTAAGAAATCCGAGAGAAAAAGCTGAAAGTTAAGAAAGGGGTGATGCAGATCTTTGTATTCTGAATGTTCTTATTTGGTCAGTATGCATAAATTATTATAGATTACTTTGACTGTCAGGACACTCGGGCTACTGCAGCAGCCCTGCGGTAGTTCCCACCCCCAGTTCACATCATATCCAGCACTGGTGTGTACCCAGCGGGAATCAGGCACTGCCGTGTGCTGCCCAGTTACCGCCAGATTAGCATGGGAGCCCTTACCACCACCTCAATGGGTGGCGGTAAGTGCTCCCCTCCAAAATTGCCGTGCAACAAGTGCTTCACTTACCACATGCCTATTTCCTGAAAAAAAGAAAGACCTATCCACTGCAGTAAAAGAGGGCCTCAGCGCACATCAAAAACATGCGCTGATGCCAGTGCAGGCTCCCTTTTGCCGCAGCTTCGTAAAAGGGGCCCTCAGAACTTTGGGGCTTAATTAATCTAGAAAAGGGTTTTTCAAGACCTATTCATTCCTTGTATTTGAACTACAGTGGGAAAATATGGCAGGTCAAATTCAGTTAGAATGGGGTCTGTCTACTAAGCCCCAACACACACTGCAAGATGCTTTAAAGTGTTCTGTGGTAGTCAACCATTTTTTTGTGCACTAAGCACATGTTATTTATTTTATGCTGGGGATGTAGCATGGGTGAGGAATGGGCAAGAAAATGTTAACCAGAAAAGCTACAAAAAATGGTATGGGATTTGCATTGCAAACTGTACAAGGAAAGACTTGCCGACCTAAACATGAATACCTTGGAGGAAAGGAGAAACAGGGGTGACATGATACAGACGTTCAAATATTTGAAAGGTATTAATCCGCAAACAAACTTTCTCTGGAGACGGGAAGGTGGTAGAGCTAGAGGACATGAATTGAGGTTGAAGGGGAGCAGTCTCAGGAGTAATGTCAGGAAGTATTTTTTTAAGGAAAGGGTGGTAGATACGTGGAATGCCCTTCCACAGGAGGTGGTGGAGATGAAAACGATAATGGAATTCAAACATGCGTTGGATAAACACAAAGGAATCCTGTTTAGAAGGAATAGATCTACAGAATCTTAGAAGAGACTGAGTGGCAGCACCGCTGGTAATTGGGAAGCAAAACCAGTGCTGGGTAGACTTCTATGGTCCACGCCCTGATCGTGACTGAATAGATATGGATGGGCTTGAGTGTAAATTTTAAGGGGCTTCGACATTAGCTTCAGAACTTTTAGTACAAGAAGAGTGCTGGGCAGACTTTTACAGTCTGTGCCCTGAGAATGGCAAGGACAAATCAAACTTGGGTATACATATAAAGTATCACATACCATGTAAAATGAGTTTACCTTGTTGGGCAGACTGGATGGACTGTTCAGGTCTTTATCTGCCATCATTTACTATGTTACTATCAGGCTTATTTTCAAAAGAGAAGGGCGCCCATCTTTCGACACAAATCGCAAGATGGGCGTCCTTCTCACAGGGTCGCCCAAATCGGCATAATCGAAAGCCGATTTTGGGCATCCTCAACTGCTTTCCATCGCAGGGACGACCAAAGTTCATGAGGGCATGTCGGAGGCGTAGCGAAGGCGGGACTGGGGCATGCCTAACACATGGTCATCCTCGACCGATAATGGAAAAAAGAATGGCGTCCCTGACAAACACTTGGACGACTTTACCTGGTCCTTTTTTTCTTATGACCAAGCCACAAAAATGTGCCCTAAATGACCAGATGACCACCAGATGGAATCGGGGATCACCTCCCCTTACTCCCCCAGTGGTCACTAGCCGCCTCCCACCCTCAAAAACAAAATTTTAAAAATATTTTTTCCAGCCTCTATGCCAGCCTCAAATATCATACCCAGCTCCGTGACAGCAGTATGCAGGTCCCTGGAGCAGTTTTAGTGGGTGCAGTGCACTTCAGGCAGGCGGACACAGGCCCATCCCCCCCCCACCTATTACACTTGTGGTGGTAAATATGAGCCCTTCAAAACCCACCACAAACCCATTGTACCCACATGTAGGTACCCCCTTCACCTGTAAGGGCTATGGTAGTGGTGTACAGTTGTGGGGAGTGAGGTTTGGGGGACTCAGCACACAAGGTAAGGGAGCTATGCACCTGGGATCAATTTGTGAAGTCCACTGCAGTGCCCCCTAGGGTGCCCCGTTGATGTCTTGGCATGTCAGGGGGACCAGTGCACTACGAATGCTGGCTCCTCCCATGACCAAATGGCTTGGATTTGGTCGTTTCTGAGATGGGCATCCTCGCTTTCCATTATCGCCGAAAATCGGGGACGACCATCTCTAGGGACGACCATCTCTAAGGTCGACCTAAATTTTGCGATTTGGGCGTCCCCATCCGTATTATCGAAACTAAAGATGGACGCCCATCTTCTTTCGATAATACGGGATTCCCCGCCCCTTCGCTGGGACATCCTGCGAGGACGTCCTCAGGAAAACCTGGGCGCCCATTTCGATTATGCCCCTCCATGTGTCCACATTAGCAGGTGCTTTATGGTTAATGCTGGATTAATGCTTGAACCCTAAACAGGAGGCAGTGAGTGCTCCCTGAGATTTTTCCCAGGTAACATGCGCTAATGCAAACAGCACACAACATGAAAAAAAATCACTGAAAATGCCCTATTTACTGGGTGCTCTAGAAATGAGCTTAGTGCATGGGAAAGTCCTCTATTAGCACATGCTAAGCCCATTTCCTAGTGCCCTTTAGTAGATATACCTCTACGTTTTTTATACAAGATAATCTCAAACATTTGCTCTATAAAACGCATTTATAACTTTCCATATCAAAAATGTTTCATGTCAGAGATAAAAAGACATTTTGGTGAAGTACACCATGTTTATCTCCTGGAATTAAAAATAAAATCCATTTCCTGCACTGGGTTATGTATATTAGCTCAGGAACCTAAAACAAAAATACTGAAAGAGCATATTAATTACTAATCAGGAAACAACTGCCACCATGATAATTATGTTTCTATATATAAAATCTGTTAGAGATCCAGTGATGCAGATGTAAAAGCAAGCTTATATGAACAACAAAAACAAAACAAAAATTGTTATAATTCAGGAAAGTCAGATTAAGCAATTCCAGTTACTTTAATAGATGTTTTTAATGCACAAGGCACAGCAAAAGGAGCTGAATGTGGAATATATGCACTTTGGGGCCCTTTTAGAAAGACGCGGTAGGCTCTATGTGCGTGCAGTGTACGTCAAAATGAGACTACCGCCAGGCTAGCGCACCACCTGGTGGTAATTTTGGATTTCGCATATGTGCATACCGCTGGGACAAATTATTTTTTTTATTTCCTACCACGCGCGGCTTTTCCAGCAGTAATCGGCAGTTGGCGGGCTACAACCGATCACCACTTGTGTAGCGCGTGAGCCCTTACTGCTAGATCAACAGTGGCTTTAAGGACTCAGGCCATAAATAGGGCCGCACTGGTTTCAGTTTTAGCGCAGGCCCTTTTCCTGGCCAATTGAAAAAAAGTCCTTTTTCCCCAGACACAGCATTTAGGCTCTGACATATTTTATTGGCAACGAATTACAAATCAAATCACTGTGGAATTTGGGATCTGCCAATGTCGCGGAATGTGATGACGCCTAATGTCGGTGCCAATCTCCGCAGGTGCTATAATTAGTGCTCAAGTGTACTCCATTTTGTCTTTTATTTTATTTATTTTTATTTGTTACATTTGTATCCCACATTTTCCCACCTATTTGTAGGCTCAATGTGGCTTACATTGTACCAAGGAGGCGTTCGCCATCTCCGGTAGAGAAACAAATACATGGAGTTGCTGTGGCCGGATAAGGATCATGTGTTAGAGACATATTGGGAATCATAGAGAGGAAGAGTTATGTATAGTCTATTACAAGCTTTGGTATCGTGTTGCAGGGTTTAGGCACTTACGTTGGGTCGATGGGGTATGCCTTTTTGAACAGGTTAGTTTTTCGTGATTTCCGGAAGATTAGGTGGTCATACATTGTTTTCACGGCTTTTGATAGTGCCTTCCACAGCTGTGTGCTAATATAGGAGAAACTGGATGCATAGGTTGATTTGTATTTGAGTCCTTTGCAGCTTGGGTAGTGGAGATTTAGGTATGTTCATGATGATCCGATTGGGTTTCTTGTTGGTAGGTCTAACAGGTCTGTCATGTATGCCGGGACTTTGCCGTAGATAATTTTATGGACCATGGTGCAGATTTTGAAAGCAATATGTTCTTTGATTGGTAGCCAGTGTAGTTTTTCTAGGACTCAGAGAGTGTTTTTATATGCTCTACTGTACTTCTGGTGATATTTTGTATCTTGGTGTGTGCTCTCACCCAACCTCATACCCATTCCATTTACATTCATTCTGTCCCTGCTGCTCCTGCTTACTCCCTTCTCACCTATACCTGTTCCACTTCTGTCCATTACTCACTTCCCACTATCTGCTGTCCCTGTCCTCTCCCCCACCTTGTATACCATCCCTGTATGCAAGTTGCTAGCGACTAGTTGATATTGGTCATAGTAAAACTAGTTCTTACTTTCTTCTTCCATTGTGGTACTGCTCTAAAACCAGATTCTTAACAAAGGAATCAAAGTGAAAAGCTGGAAACTGATTAATCAAGCAAAGTAATTCTTCAATTTCCACTCTGATAGCAAGCTGTTCAGATTCATATTCCAGCTGTTTATGTTCTATTCACACAGACTAGTATATAAAAGGAAGGGCATCCCATATTTATTTTTGTTCATTGAAGGAGCACAATCCAGTCTGGTTCTCAAAATATACAGCTTAATATTTTCTTTGATCTAATATTTGCAAAGATGTCTCCCTGAACTGCTTTCTCATCCATCCTCCTCCGGCACCACCCTCTCTAACCACCCCCATCCCTACTAGCATGTATTCATCCTGTACACCCCAGACCCAACACCCTTCAAAATGTGACCCCCCCTTCCTAATTTCCCCTTTACCCACACTCTTTACAGTGACTCTTAGATCAGCTGTTCCCAAACCGTTGGCATTTTGCCAGTTAAGTGCCATTATTCAGTAGTTAACTAGCCAGGTAAACCACATAAATAGGACCACATAAAAGTAAGTCCTACCTGTATGCACTGCCCCATAGCCAGTTAAGTGCTGAATAGCAGACTTAATCGGCTATGTGTTAAAGGCTCCGCAAAACTGGAAATTCAATACTGGTGCCCGGGCACGGCCTGGCATTGAATTTCCAGATCTAATGCTGGCGAAGGTCAACAAAATGCTGATCAGTGCTGGCTGAATATTGGACCCAATAATATTAATAATTCATCATCATCATCATCTGTATAGTGCTATAAATATACAGTGGGGGAAATAAGTATTTGATCCCTTGCTGATTTTGTAAGTTTGCCCACTGACAAAGACATGAGCAGCCCATAATTGAAGGGTAGGTTATTGGTAACAGTGAGAGATAGCACATCACAAATTAAATCCGGAAAATCACATTGTGGAAAGTATATGAATTTATTTGCATTCTGCAGAGGGAAATAAGTATTTAATCCCTCTGGCAAACAAGACCTAATACTTGGTGGCAAAACCCTTGTTGGCAAGCACAGCGGTCAGACGTCTTCTGTAGTTGATGATGAGGTTTGCACACATGTCAGGAGGAATTTTGGTCCACTCCTCTTTGCAGATCATCTCTAAATCATTAAGAGTTCTGGGCTGTCGCTTGGCAACTCGCAGCTTCAGCTCCCTCCATAAGTTTTCAATGGGATTAAGGTCTGGTGACTGGCTAGGCCACTCCATGACCCTAATGTGCTTCTTCCTGAGCCACTCCTTTGTTGCCTTGGCTGTATGTTTTGGGTCATTGTCGTGCTGGAAGACCCAGCCACGACCCATTTTTAAGGCCCTGGCGGAGGGAAGGAGGTTGTCACTCAGAATTGTACGGTACATGGCCCCATCCATTCTCCCATTGATGCGGTGAAGTAGTCCTGTGCCCTTAGCAGAGAAACACCCCCAAAATATAACATTTCCACCTCCATGCTTGACAGTGGGGACGGTGTTCTTTGGGTCATAGGCAGCATTTCTCTTCCTCCAAACACGGCGAGTTGAGTTCATGCCAAAGAGCTCAATTTTTGTCTCATCTGACCACAGCACCTTCTCCCAATCACTCTCGGCATCATCCAGGTGTTCACTGGCAAACTTCAGACGGGCCGTCACATGTGCCTTCCGGAGCAGGGGGACCTTGCGGGCACTGCAGGATTGCAATCCGTTATGTCGTAATGTGTTACCAATGGTTTTCATGGTGACAGTGGTCCCAGCTGCCTTGAGATCATTGACAAGTTCCCCCCTTGTAGTTGTAGGCTGATTTCTAACCTTCCTCATGATCAAGGATACCCCACGAGGTGAGATTTTGCGTGGAGCCCCAGATCTTTGTCGATTGACAGTCATTTTGTACTTCTTCCATTTTCTTACTATGGCACCAACAGTTGTCTCCTTCTCGCCCAGCGTCTTACTGATGGTTTTGTAGCCCATTCCAGCCTTGTGCAGGTGTATGATCTTGTCCCTGACATCCTTAGACAGCTCCTTGCTCTTGGCCATTTTGTAGAGGTTAGAGTCTGACTGATTCACTGAGTCTGTGGACAGGTGTCTTTCATACAGGTGACCATTGCCGACAGCTGTCTGTCATGCAGGTAACGAGTTGATTTGGAGCATCTACCTGGTCTGTAGGGGCCAGATCTCTTACTGGTTGGTGGGGGATCAAATACTTATTTCCCTCTGCAGAATGCAAATAAATTCATATACTTTCCACAATGTGATTTTCCGGATTTAATTTGTGATGTGCTATCTCTCACTGTTACCAATAACCTACCCTTCAATTATGGGCTGCTCATGTCTTTGTCAGTGGGCAAACTTACAAAATTATGCCCCCACTGTACTTAGAGGGGCATAATCGAACGCCCATCTCCATGGACGTCTATGTCCGAAAATGGGTACATGAAGAAGCAGGACAGACCGTATTTTCGAAAAAAATGGGCGTCCATCTTTTGTTTCGAAAATACGGTTTGGATGGACCAAATGCCATGGATTTGGTCCTTTCTGAGCTGGGCGGGTTGTTTTTTTTTTGCGATAATGGAAAATAAAAACGTCCAGCTCAGAAACGTCCTAATCCAAGCCATTTGGTCGTGGGAGGGACAAATGTACAACACTGCCATAGCTCTTAGGGGTGAAGGGGGTAACTACATGTGGGTACAGTGGGTTTCAAAGGCCTCCCATTTACCACCACAAGTGTTACAGTTGGGGGGGGGGGCCTGGGTCTGCCTGCCTGAAGTGCACTGCAGTACCCACTAAAAGTGCTCCAGGGACAGGACTTGTTGCTGCTGTATAACCTTGGCACACCAGTTGACACCTGAAGACTAATCTCGCTGAAAACGTCCTTTATTTGAATAAGCACCTTTACTCATAGTTAACTGCAGATCAGAGGTTGTGCCCCACTGGCAATGAGTCTTGCTGGTACTGAGATTAGCAGTCGGTCCCAGCTGGCAGAATGGTGTACAATGCCATCTTTCAGCAACATTCAATGTAAGAACTAAGTGCTATAACGTGACTAACACATGAACAGGATCTGAAACTGGCTTACAAAAATGGCCACTACCTCATGGACTACCGGAAACAAAACAGGGAACACTCTGACCCAGTAAGCAGAGGGGCAAACACCATGGGAGTATAGCCTACCAACTACCAACATTGTGAGCATTTAACACAAGCTAGTGGAATCATGGAGCCCAATACCCTACACCCACCACAATGCATTGCTGATGTGACTCTACAGTGCCCTTAACAGAAAAGTTGTCACACTCACCCAAGACCCACATCAGAACCAGGGAAAGACTGTTCTCTTGTGCTTGACTGCTTAAATATTTTAAATTTAAATGCTTTACTTTTTGTCTATTAGATTGTAAGCTCTTTGAGCAGGGACTGTCTTTCTTCTGTGTTTGTACAGCGCTGCGTACACTTTGTAGCGCTCTAGAAATGTTAAATAGTAGTAGTAGTAGTAGAACACATTCTACTGTCATGGAGGTGGGTACGGAATTTGAGGCTGGCATACAGGCTGGGAAAAAAAGTTTGAAAAATGTTTTTTTTTTTGGTGGGAGGGGGTTAGTGACCAATGGGGGAGTCAGAGCAGGTGATCCCCGATTCCTCCAGTGGTCATCTGGACAGTTGGGGCACTTTTTTGGGACTTGTTTGTGAAAAAAAGGGTCCAAAAAAAGTGACCCAAAATCGTGGTAAAAACGCCTTTTTTCGATTATCAGCTAAAGACGCCCATCTCTCCTCAGCCAATAACCACACCCCAGTCCCGCCTTCGCCACGCCTCTGACATGCCCCCGTCAACTTTATTCATTCCTGCGACGGAGTGCAGTTGAAGACGCCCAAAATCGGCTTTCAATTATACCGATTTGGGCGCCCGCGAGAGAAAGACGTCCATCTCCCAATTTAGGTCGGAATATGGGCATTTTTCTCTTTCGATTATAAGGTGGATAGTATTTTACAGACAAACATAATAGAGAGGTCCTACTTGTTGAAACTTATGGTCTAAGGAAGGCAGAGAGACAAGAACTATAAACAAAATATATTGGGGGGGGTGGAGGGAGAGATCTGGGTTAAAATAGTGATACAATCTTCAAGGAGTGAGGCCTCTTGAAATTCAATGGGGCCCTTTTATTAAAATGTGTTAAGCAGTTAATATGTTCTGTTACTATATAAGCATACTAACTGTTACTATGGTGGTATGACATAAAGATGAGCACCCATTATATAACTGAGTGCTGATTTCTACACCCAGGACTTTCGCCTGCTGAAACCAGGTGAAATTCTTAGAACAATAATTTATTTTATTTATTTATGTATTTGTTACATTTGTATCCCACATTTTCCCACCTATTTGCAGGCTCAATGTGGCTTACATAGTACCGTAAAGGCGTTTGCCAATTCCAGTATGAGCAAATACAGTAATGTTGTGGTAGAATAAGGTTCATGTGTAACAGACACATTAGGGAATCGTAGAGAGGAAGGGAATCGTAGTGCGGAAGAGTTATTATATGTTCATTACGAGCTTTGGTTTTGTTGTGTTGCAGGGTACAGGCATTTAAGTTGGGTCAGTAGGGTATGCCTTTTTGAACAGGTTAGTTTTTAATGATTTCCTGAAGTTTAGGTGATCATACGTTGTTTTCATGGCTTTTGGTAATGCGTTCCATAGTTGTGTGCTTATGTAGTAAAAGCTGGATGCATAAGTTGATTTGTATTTGAGTCCTTTGCAGCTTGGGTAGTGGAGATTTAGGTATGTTCGTGTTGATCCTGTTGCGTTTCTGGTTGTTAGATCTATGAGGTTTGTCATGTATCCCGGGGCTTCACCGTAGATGATTTTATGAACTAGGGTGCAGATTTTGAAAGCAATACGCTCTTTGATTGGGAGCCAGTGCAGTTTTTCTCGGAGGGGTTTGGTGCTTTCGATTCGCGTTTTTCCAAATTATAAGCCTGGCTGCCATGTTTTGAGTGGTCTGAAGTTTCTTTATAATTTGTTCTTTGCATCCCGCATAAATTCCATTGCAGTAGTCTACATGGCTTAGTACCATTGATTGTATCAAGTTGTGAAATGTTTCCCTCGGGAAGAATGGTTTCACGCGTTTGAGTTTCCACATTGAATGGAACATTTTCTTTGTTGTAGATTTCACTTGGTTCTCTAGTGTGAGGTTACGGTCGATTGTAACCAGTGCTTTTTTTTGTAGAAAAAAAGGTTCCGGTACTCATTATGGGCGGAGTCACCACATATGGCTCCACCCCTATGATAGCCACATCCACATTAGCCACACCCCTTATACCAGCCATGGCGCATATAAACAGACATCATTGAAAATATACTGGTATAGTAGAAAAACAATAACTTGTGATTTCTTTTCATTATAAATCATTTCTGTAAGATGTTACAGCTCCAGTATACCCAGTGCAAAATAAGACAGCAGATGTAAATTCTCAAATTGGACAAATTCCAAACACTAAAATGAAAATAAAATGATTTTTTTCTACCTTTGTTGTCTGGTGACTGTTTTCTATCCATACTGGTCCAAGTGTCTGATTCTGCTGCTCTCTATCTGTTCTCTTAACTCCGTTTCCAGGGCTTCCTTTCCATTTATTTCTTTACTTTCCTCCTTTATTCTTCCATGTACAGCATTTCGCCTCTCTCCCCGCCAACCCCTCCATCCATCCATGTCCAGCAATTCTCCTCTGTCTCCTGCTCTCCTCTCCATCCATTTCCAGCATTTCTCCTTCCTCCCCTGCCTTCTCATCCATGTGCATCTCCTTCCTATCTTACCTCCCCTCCATCCATGTCCAGCATATCTCCTCTCTCCCCTGCCCTCCCATGTCCAGCGATTCTCCTCTGTCCCGTCCTCCCCTGCCATCCATGTCCAATGATTCTCTCTTCCCTTCCCTGCCCTCCCCTCCCAGCAATGTCCAGCAATTCTCCGTTCCCTGCCCTCCCCTCCCAGCAATGTCCAGCAATTCTCTGTTCCCTCCCCTCCCAGCCATGTCCAGCAATTCTCCGTTCCCTGCCCTACCCTCCTAGCCATGTCCAGCAATTCTCCGTTCCCTGCCCTCCCCTCCCAGCAATGTCCACCACCAATTCTCCATTCCCTGCCCTCCCCTCCCAGCAATGTCCACCACCAATTCTCTGTTCCCTCCCCTCCCAGCAATGTCCAGCAATTCTCTGTTCCCTCCCCTCCCAGCCATGTCCAGCAATTCTCCGTTCCCTGCCCTCCCCTCCCAGAAATGTCCACCACCAATTCTCCATTCCCTCCCCTCCCAGCAATGTCCAGCAATTCTCTGTTCCCTCCCCTCCCAGCCATGTCCAGCAATTCTCCGTTCCCTGCCCTCCCCTCCCCTCCTAGCCATGTCCAGCAATTCTCCGTTCCCCACCCTCCCCTCCCCTCCCCTCCCAGCAATGTCCACCACAAATTCTCCATTCCCTCCCCTCTCCTCCCAACAATGTCCACCACCAATTCTCCGTTCCCTCCCCTCCCCTCCCAGCAATGTCCACCACCAATTCTCCATTCCCTGTCCTCTCCTTTCCCATGTCCAGCAATTCTTGGACCTTTTTTTGCCCCCCTCCCCCCCCCCTGGCAACATTCCCGGTGAGTCCTGTCTGCGTCGGAGCTTCCCTCACCCTCTGCGAGTCCCGCCTATGCGGAAACAGGAAGTTGTAACAACGAAGGCGGGACTCGCAGAGGGTGAGGGAAGCTCCGACGCAGATGCCAGACAGCCTCTTTCAATCGCTGCCGGCTGCATCGTTCGCGCGTTCTGAGTCTTAAAAAAAAAAGTAAGTGCAGGACTCGCCCGGAGTGTCGCGGGGGGGGGAGGGGCGGGGGGGGGGGCAAAAGAAAAGGTGCCGGTACGCCGTACCATTGCGTACCAGCACAAAAAAAGCACTGATTGTAACACTGAGAATTTTCAGGCTGTCTGAGATAGGGAGGGTATAATCTGGCATGTTTATGTTTGTGGTTTGTTCGTATTGTATTGGGATGAGAGGATGAGACTGTGTACTTTTTCTGTGTTGAGTTTTAGTTGAAATGCATTTGCCCATGAGTCCGATATTCAAGCTGATCTTGATTTTGTTGGTGATTTCTGTCAGATCATGTTTGTAAGGAATGTATATTGTGACATTGTCTGCATAGATGAAAGAGTTAAGGCCTTAGTTTGATAAGGACTTGGCTAGTGGGGTCATCATTAGGTTGAAAAGGATCGGTGATAGTGGTGATCCTTGAGGTACTCCGCATTCTGCTTTCCACTAGTCAAACATAAATGGCGAGTGACCGAACTCACTCGCAAATGCGCAGTAGAGACTTCCCTCTCTGTCCCACCCCCGCGTCAATACGTGATGACAGGGGCGGGACAGAGAGGGAAACTGCGCTCCCCCCCCCCCCCGAAGTCACCGCCACCACCCCTCCACCCGGGCCCTCTGATTGCAATTAATTCAACTTACATCGCCGCAGCACGCAGATCAACTGAGCTGCCATCGGCCTGGCCTTCCTTCCCTGCCTGTGTCCCACCCTCGCCAACGGTACATCACACGAGGGCAGGACACAGGCAGAGAAGGAAGGCCAGGCCGACGACAGCTCAGTTGATCTGCGTGCTGCGGTGATGTAAGTTGAATTAATAGCGAACAGAGGGCCTGAGCCGGGTGGAGGGGTGGCGGCGGCGGCGACTCCGGGGGGAGGTACCGGTAGCGGCGACCTCGGGGGGGGGGCTTGGAAAACCCCCATTCCAATAGTAGCCCATTTTAACGGGCTCAACGGCTAGTATTCTATAACCAGCAGGCAGAACCATCTGACCTGCCCTTGTCTTGTCCATGCCTCTCCTAAGTTCACACCCCCTTGCAGTTGTACATGACAGATTTTGGGTACACAACTTGTAGAATAGCAATAATGGCAGTTATGTGCAGTGCACAACTATAAATTAAGACCGATTAATTAATTGCCTATTTAGTGCCAATAGTCATTTAAGGGATCCTTTTATGAAGCTGTGGTAAAAGGGGGCCTGCGCTAACCTCAGCGTGTGTTTTTGACACGAGCTGAGGCCCCCTTTATCGCAACAGGTAAAAGGCTGTCTTTTTTGCTGGAAAAGAAACGTCCATGTGGTAAATGAACCACTTGCCACTTGGTTATTTCAGTGGGGAGCACTTACCGCCACCCTTGAGCGGGCAGTAAGGGCTCCCGCGCTAACTTGGTGGTAACCGGGCAGCATGCGGCGCTGCCCGGTTACTGCTGGATAAGCACCGGCACTACCAAAATAGAAATGGGCGCACTGGGGGTGGAAACTAGCCTGGCAGTAGTTTCAGATTGGCACACAGCAAGCCTATTGCCGCACGCCAACCCTTTAGTAAAAGGGCCCCTAAGTTATGCACATAGCTGACCCTATTCGAAAACTGCGTACCCATTTGTGTGCCTAACTTTCAGTGCAATTTTTAAAATTTGGGGATAGTATTTACCACACACTTGTCACTTGTACAGTAAGCGTGGTTGCATTCAAGAGGAGGTGGTGAGAGCATCTACACTGATGTAAATTTTTGATGTTAAAGCACAATAAAAGGACACAAATGTAAAAAAGCAAGAATGAGGTAGAGAAGCTATGTGCAAATGTACCTGCAGAATCTGTACATGAGGATGTGAAAGTGCAATCCATGCCTGCATTTTCCCTTCCCATCCCACCCCTGCCTTTCTTTTTTTGTTTGTTTTTTTTGTCCTGGGTAAAAAGTGACCCTGCTGTGACCAGCCAGGTGTATGTTTACCTGCAGTAATTTCCAAGCTCCATATTTCCATAGGTAAAATGCTTTTTTGTCCATGGAAGTGACTTTTCATTATTGCCTTCTGAACTCTTAACTGCTTTCTTAAGGTAGAAGGTGGTTATGAAATAAATTTATACCCTTAATTACAAACACTGGGAATAAACATGAATTCAAGATTTTTCAATTTAAAGGATGCATGGATATTTAAATCATTTTTATATCTGCTCTGCCCCAAATATTAAGACTCATCTATTTTATGAATAATACTTGGGCACTGATTCTAAAGTTCATCTGTCACCATGTTGATATGATTCAAATTAAAATTGTCTCTTTGACCCTATCAACAGCTGAGTACTTATTTCAGTTAAGAGTTCTAAAACAGCCCAAATGAAAGAATATTTCATCTGTATTCATGTGGATGGGTCAAGTGGATGAATTCCTCAAGGTTAACTGTCTCATATGTAATTAAGATTAAGGTATTAGCTAATAGTTAATGATCTGAAAAGTAATTCAGTACTTAGGGATCAAGAAAGAATTTTCAACATGAAACAAACTTGAGCAGGGCAGCCAGATTCCATAGTGAGAACCTTGATAGAAAATAAACTGAAAAGAATGGTGCCAGGGTTGGAGTCAAATTTTAAGTATCTCTCGTCCAGTGCTTGTTGTCTTCCTCCCAATGTTTCTGCTGTTTTGATCTTTTCCTGGTGCCTTGGTGTTTTCCTAACTATGTTGGTGATGTTTTGTCCCACTCCTGGTACCCTGAGGTTTTCATTCTACTGTTTGTGCCTATTTATCCTTTTACCTTGAGTGTTAATGCCACTGTTGTCCCTCTTTTGATGTTACGGAATCTTTGTCCTGCTCTTGATATCTCGTAATACTGATGTCTCTGTTTCAGTAGGTTTATGAAATATATGGATTCAGCTCATACTTTTTCAATAGTAGTTCAACATAAGTTACATTTTAAGGGGGCAGTTCTATAGAACAGAGCCTCCAGTTAGCTGCACCTATGCCTATGCTGAGTTTAAGCCTGGTCAATGGCAGGTATATCTAGGTGTACTGAAGAGTGCCATGCAATGGCGTTATAGCATTCTATAAGTTGCATATGCAAGGTGGAGACGTACATGCCCCTCCCATGCTCTGCACACAGGTACGCCCCTTGCATTTAAATACTATGGCACTTATGTGCTATCTTATTGTGTATAGTGAATACATATCTTAAGGGGTGCTTTTCTGAGCACTTACATGCACAAATAGCACGTGACTGCACATGCCCAGTTATAGAATTGCCCTTTAAGTTTGTACTTGAGACAACAGAACATCAGAGGGATTTTAAGCCTGACTTCTCTGGTTCTCAGCCCTCTGCTCTACGCACTAGGCTATGTCAAGTATGTTTAGTTGAAAATATACAGTAGCAATGTGGTTTTCTATCAAAAGTGCTTGTACCATTGAATTTAATGAAAATAAATGAAAGTAATCAATCAGTATCTGAAAACAAATCGAAAGACTCTGTAGCAGTGGCGTTCCTAGGCTGGCTGACACCTGGGGTGGATCGCCGATGTGCCCCCCCCCCCCCCCCCGGTGCAGCGCGCCCCCTCCCCCGGGCAAAATTACCCCCCCCCCCCGCAACATTCCTTCAAAGCCCATATTCTGTTGGTCCTGAATTCCCTCATCCCCAACTCTGCGACCGCTTTATCAGATCTTCAGAAAGCAACCAACTGGAACAGCTCTAGAATGTTTACAGATACAGCACACAGAGGCAGTCATAAGTATTTACTATTGCTTTTACGTATAAATATTTTTATTGTCATCATAAGCAAATGCAAATAAAGGCATGTGGAGGGACATTTTTGATAGTGCATCTAAGTCTGACTTTGGATGTTTTGAGTTAAACGTACCAAATCCAAATAGGAAATATATCCACTTTGAAAAAAGAAAAATGTCTAGCTTTTTTTTTTTTTTTTTAATACAGTTACAAGCAAGATTTTGTGTTTTCTCCATTTACCTTTTTAGGCCACTTTTGAAAAAAAAAAATGTGCAAGTTGAAAATGCAAAAAATCAAGCTATTGGGATGTGTGTGTGTGGGGGGGGGGGGGACAGCAATTTTAGCAGACTGGCAGTGCCGTAGCGAGGGCTAATGGCACCCGGGGCGGGTCACCGCTGCGCACCCCCCCCCCCCCGGGTGCAGCACGGCGCGACCCCCCCCTCTGCGGCGCACCCCCCCCCTGGACTGCATTCTTACCTACGGGAGGGCCAATCCACCCCGAGTGCATGTCACTCGGAGCTGAGTCTGCCCCGCTGGTTCCCTGCTCTCTCTGCCCCAGAACAGGAAGTAACCTGTTCCGGGGCAGAAGGAGCAGGGAACCAGCGGGGCCGGCACCCCCCGAGCGCGTGCACCCGGGGTGGACCGCCACTCCCGCCCCCCCCCCTTCCTACGCCACTGCACACTGGTCCTCCAGACATCCCAAAAGAAAAATGGGGCACCCTAGGGGCCACTGCTATGGACTTCATATAAGTGTTCCCAGGTACATATCTCACCATTGCTCCCTTATGTTGTCTGCTGAGTGCTCCGAAAACCCACTGCCCCCAACTGTACACCACTACAATAGCCCTTATAGGTGAAGGGGGTACCTGTAAGTGGGTAAAGTGGGTTTCTGTGGAGTTTTGGAGGGCTAACAGTTTCCACCACAAATGTAACAGGTAGAGGGAAGTATGGGCCTGGTTCCACCTGTCTACAGTGCACTGTACCCACCACTACACTATTCCAAGGACCTGCATGCTGCTGCTGTAATGACCTGGCTATAGCATCTGAGGGTGTCATTGAAGCTGGTGAGTACTATTTTTATTAACATTTTTTGATGGTGGGAGGTGTCAGTGACCACTGGGGGAGTAGGGGGGAGGGTCATCATGGAATCCCTGTAGTGGTCATGTGGAGGGGCATTTTCGAAAGGGACATTCAAGTTTTGATTTGAACGTCCTTGCAAAACGTCCCAATCCAGGGGCGGGGAAACCCATATTTTTGAAACAAGATGGACGTCCATCTTTCATTTTGAAAATACCGTCAGGGACATCCAAATCCTTAAAATTTGCTGTCCCTAAACATGAACATCTCTGATTTTCAGCAATTTTCGAAACCAAGGACATCCATCTCAGAAATGACCAAATGCAAGCCATTTGGTCATGGGAGGAGCCAGCATTTGTAGTGCACTGGTCCCCCTGACATGCTAGGACACCAACCTGGTACCCTATGGGGCACTGCAGTGGACCTTATAAATTGCTCCCAGGAATATAGCTCCCTTACCTTGTGTGCTGAGCCCCCAAAACCCACTACCCACAAATGTATACCACTACCATAGCCCTTATGGGTGAAGGGGGGCACATAGATGTGGGTACAGTGGATTTGTGGTGGGTTTTGGAGGGCTCGCTGTTTCCTCCACAAACGTAACGGGGGGGGGGGGGGGGGGGGGAATGGTGCTGGGCCCGCCTGTCTGAAGTGCATTCACCCACTAAAACTGCTCCAGGGACCTGCATACTGCTGTCATGGACCTGAGTGTGACATCTGAGGCTGGCATAGAGGATGGCACAAAATATTTTTACAGATGATTTTTGATTGTGGGAGGGGGTTAGTGACCACAGGGGGAGTAACGGGAGGTCATCCCCGATTCTCTCCGTTGGCCATCTGGTCATTTTGGGCACCTTTTTATGCTTAGTCATAAGAAAAACAGGTCCGGGTAAAAACGTCCAAGTGCTCGTCAGGGACGTCCTTCTTTCTTTCGATTATGGGTCAAGGACATCCAAGTGTTAGGCACGCCTAAGTCCCACTTTCTCTATGCCTCCAACACGCCCCCTTGAACTTTGGCTGTCCAAAATCGGCTTTCGATTATACCGATTTGGATGTTTCTGTGAGAAGGACGTCCATCTTCCAATTTATGTTGAAAGATGGACATCCTTCTCTTTCGAAAATGAGCCTGATAGTCATCTAGGGCATATTTTTGTGTCTTATTCATTAGAAAAACAGGTCCAAACGAAAACATTGAAGTTTTCACCCCAGACATTTTGTTTTTGTTCCACTATCAGGTGAATTTTCGAAAGAGAAGGGCACCCATCTTCTGACACCAATCGGGAGTTGGGCGTCCTTCTCACAAGGTTGCCCAAGTCGGCATAATCGAAAGCCGATTTTGGGCCCCTCAACTGCTTTCCATCGCGGGGACAACCAAAGTTCATGGGGGTGTGTCGGCAGTGTAGCGAAGGCAGAACTGGGGTGTGCTTAGGAGATGAGCATCCTCGGCCGATAATGGAAAAAAGAAGGGCGTCCCTGATGAACACTTGGGTAACTTTACTTGGTTCATTTTTTTCACGACCAAGCATCAAAAAGGTGCCCGAACTGACCAGATGACCACTGGAGGGAATTGGGGATGACCTCCCCTTACTTCCCCAGTGGTCACTAACCCCCTCCCACCCTAAAAGAAAATCTTTAAAAACACTTTTTTGCCAGCCTCAAATGCTATACCCAGGTCCATCGCAGCAGTATGCAGGTACCTGGAACAGTTGTAGTGGGTGCAGTGTACTTCAGGCAGGTGGACCCAGGGCCCCCCCCCCCCCCCGCCACTTGTGGTGGTAAATGTGAGCCCTCCAAAACTCACCAGAAACCCACTGTGCCCACATGTATGTGCCCCCCTTCATTCCTAAGGGCTATGGTAGTGGTGTACAGTTGTGGGGAGTGGGTTTTGGTGGGGGGGGGGGGGGTTGGGGGGCTCAGCACCCAAGGTAAGGGAGCTATGCATCTGGGACCTTTTTCTGAAGTCCACTGCAGTGTCCCCTAGGGTGCCCCATTGGTGTCCTGGCATGTCAGGGGGACCAGTGCACTACGAATACTGGCTCCTCCCATGACCAAATGCCTTCGATTTGGTCATTTTTGAGATGGGCATCCTTGTTTTCCATTATCGCCGAAAACCAGGGAAGACCATCTCAAAAACGACCTAAGGAAGACCATCTCTAAGGTCAACCTAAATTTAATGATTTGGGCATCCACGACCGTATTATCGAAACGAAAGATGGATGCCCATCTTGTTTCGATAATGCGGGTTGCCCTGCCCTTTTATGGGGCCATCCTGCGAGGACGCCGTCATGAAAACTTGGGCGCCCCGTTTGATTATGCCCCTTCATGGTTGTAAAATGTCCACGTGTTAGGCACACCCTAAGCCAGCTCTAATCTCTCCTTCAAAATGACTCTAACATGCCCTTTGTGATTTGGACGCACTGCAGACAAAATGCATAGATAGATGTCTGCAAAACAGTTTTTGAAAATACTGATTTGGACTTTTTCAGGAGAAATCTGTCCAAATGGTGCTTTATGACACTTTTTGGACGTTTTTCTCTTTCAAGAATGAGCCCCATAGTGTAGTACTGAAATCCACAATATACCTTTGCAAATAACAAAGCAATCTCTTGAGTGATGTCATAAACATTTTGACTATAAACCTCCCCCTCTTCACAGACCCCTCAAAAATTCCCCAACCTTCTCAATTCTACTTACATCCCCTCCTAACAGAGAGAATGCAAAATCTAGGAGGTTTAATAGAACAATATAAACCTCACAACTTTGTTATTGTTTTCAATGGCATTTGCTATTGTTTTGTACAAAACAATATGGCTGCAAGCTCTGCTCACTGGGTTCAGTCCACAGAATGGGCCAGATAGGCTCATGCCTTCTCCTGTCATTAAACCTCCTTGGTGTACATTATTGCCTCTCAGTATAGCAGCATACTTTACTTGTCCCTGGCCTGGTTCCTCAAAGTTACTTGGGAAGTCTCTCAGAACTACTCAGGTCAAAGTACAAAGCCTTCAAGGTTTCACGTGGAGCTTGGCCTGCCTGACTGTAGAAAGTTGCAGTTCACATATATGTGGTAGAGGCACATGCAATGGGGCATAACTGCTTCCCTCTGGGCATCCTTAACCTAGCTATGGCCTTAGATTTTATACTTCCTGGACCATGCCCTCCTGGCTCCACCCCTCCCATGTCACTTCCCTCTTGAGTGGGGCTGTAAGTTTTAAAGTGGCTCTGACACTACGAAGGAGTGCTATCAAGGAAGAGGAGTAACATCCTAGAGACTCCCTCACAGATTCAAAAAAGGAACCAAACCTAGAATCTTTCCAAGGTACATCTGTCACTAGGTGTGTCTATTTACACGTGACATGGTATACTTATTATTGACCAAATCATTGCTATGTAGCTCCATAGGGGCCTTTCTCTAAACTTAACATAGCATGTACAATACTAAGCAAATTCTCCTAAGCCACATTGAGTCTGCAAATAGGTGGGAAAATGTGGGATACAAATGCAACAAATAAATAAATATATATTCACTGTAGCTGTCTTTTTGGTCTATAAGAGTTTGATCCTGTGAAACGTTTCCCCCCCCCCCCCCCCCCCCCCCCCCTTTCCTGTGTCTATGGGAAGAAAACATTACAGTTTTAGACACTGAAGTGAATCAGCCCTTACTTAGCACAAAAGTAATTAAAATGTTTTATTACTATGAACTATTAATGTAATTAAAACAGGCTGTACAGTAGAAGTAAGAGGATGAGGAGAAGGGTATACAAGATTTAGATCAATCCAAGTATTCAGTTTTTCATATTCTTGTCATGTGTACCATATAATAAATCTTATAGAACTTCCTTATATGGGATCTACATGGTGCCAAATAGAAAATATTATTTTAATTAAAATAACAGTTTTGTGCACTGCTTTAAAAACAAAAAAATGAAAGATTTATAGCTATAAAACCTTCCAAAGAATATCATAACTCAGGATATAGGATGCTAAATACATCATAAATTCCACTGGATCTTAATGCCAAATGGCAGCCTCCCAACATTTAAGCTTTAATGTTTGAAATCTAATCATTTGAATTAATAAAACATCATCATTTATCAAGCTTTGAGGACTGTTTACTAAAGCATGGTAAGTTTTTGCATTTAATGTACTTTAACAACCTAAATTAAAGTGCAAGGCTCTGCATGTCCTTTTCAGTTCCTGAATAGAAAAGTTCCTTACTGTAAGTTAACTTCATTCATAAATAGCATAGATGACTTAATGCCTCCTTAGGGCGCATTAGGCACACCTGCGCTAACTGTATAAGTGACAGCACACACTAATTACCATGTGCTAACTGCCATGAGCAATCCATGCGCAGTCTCTGTGCATGCCCCACCCATCCTGTGTCAAACAGTTAGTGTAAACACTTTAGCATGTTGGCTGTTTTCAGCATATAATCACTGTTAATATATACCAGCACTAACAGTCAGCTTGCACTAAATTACATTACATTACAATATACTTCTATACTGTTGATATCTTCAGGTTCTTAACAGTTTACAATAATTGAAAAACCAAAGCAGTCTCTTGGGAAGCAAAAAACAGCGAATCTTATTCAAGAACTAGTTTTTTTTTTAGTATTTTTATTGATTTAATTACAGAACAACATAATACAAACCAGTGTAATAATAATAATGTACATATTTTAAAAAGCGTAAAGAAGGGGGAAAAGAGAAAAAAACCACTTCTCAACATGCATCTTTAAAGTTTTACATCTACGTTATACCCAAATGAATGCATGCTTGTTAATACCTTGTTCACTTTAGCCCTGAAGGTAGTTTTTACGCACTGGAAGACTTTGAATCAAGCCACACATCAAGACTGGTGGAATCTAGTGTTTCAAACTTATAAATATGAAACATTCCTTGCTAAAAAAAATCACCTTGTTTTATCTTGTATAAGGAGAAGTGGTCTTTGTTGCTGACTTACTTTAAAGATGCATCAAGAACTAGTTTTAACAAACTTCTTAAAAAGATAGGTTTTCATATTTTTCTTGAATAAGAAAAAAGATAACTGAGCAGCAAAACAAATATTAAAATCACTCCAGGACCTTGATGCTTGAACTGCAAGAAGTCTATCAAACATTTTAAATCTCTTTACCCCCTTAATAGATCGAAGGATGAAAAGTGAACTGTGAAATTATCTATTCCTATTATTGGAAATAAATTCCATATGATCCATTATATAAATTGGGCATTCACCATTTAAGATCTTATATAGAAAGCAAAAAAAAAAAAATTGAACATAATCCTCGCTTCTATAGGCAACCAATGTATTTCAACTTAATTTGAAGAAATTTTATCCTGCTTCTGTAGTGAAAAAATTAATCGGATTGCAATGTTCTGGATTGTTTGCAATCACCAGATAACTTATCTAGGTGCATCCAAATAGATAAAATTATAGTAGTCCAACTTAGACAAAAGCAACACCTGTACCAATAATCTGAACTGCTTAAATTCAAAATACTTTCTTATGCATCTTAAATTCCTCAAAAGAAAGAAAGAACTCTTAGTCAAAGCGATAAATTCTGGTCAACATAAACCCCCGGTATCTGTATAACAGAAGAAAGTAAATACCTAGTTTGATTGAACATTTTATGATTTTATTTTATTTATTTATTTATTTGTAGCATTTGTATCCCACATTTTCTCACCGATTTGCAGGCTCAATGTGGCTTACACTTGCCGTAATGGCGGTTGCCATTTCCGGGTAACAGAGTACAAAAGTCATTGCATTAAGGTACGTACATACATGGTAAAGAAGAATACATTGTGGTAGTGCATATTGATTCCTGTGTGATAGATAGGATTGTAAAATACATTAGGTCATCGACTGTAGAGAAACCATATTCAACATAAGGGTTAAAGTGAAAGAGGTTAGTCAGTCAAGTGATAAGAGTTCGATTTTTCTAGTTCATGTGTAGTCTCATTATTTAGTATTGAGGATGAATGTTATTGGTATGCCTTCTTGAATAGATCAGTTTTCAGTAGCCTTCGGAAGATAGTTAAATCTTGCGTTGTTTTTATGGCCTTCGGTAATGCATTCCATAGTTGCGTGCAAATGTAGGAGAAACTGGTTGCGTATGTGGATTTATATTTTAATCCTTTACAGTTGTGGTAGTGGAGATTGAGGAATGAGTGTGCTGATCTTTTTGCGTTCCTAGTAGGCAAGTCTATAAGATCTGACATGTAGGCCAGTGCTTCCCCGTGAACGATTTTGTGGACCAGGGTGCAAACTTTGAACGCAATACGTTCTTTTAATGGGAGCCAGTGCAGTTTTTCTCTTAGGGGTTTGGCGCTTTCGTATTTCGCTTTTCCAAATATGAGTCTGGCTGCTGTATTTTGAGTGGTTTGAAGCTTCTTGATGATTTGTTCTTTGCATCCGGCATAGATGGCATTACAGTAATCTAGATGGCTTAGTACCATTGATTGTACTAGGCTTTGGAATACTTCCCTTGGGAAGAAAGGCTTGATCCTTTTAAGTTTCCACATTGAGTAGAACATTTTCTGTGCTGTATTTTTCACATGGTCTTCAAATGTAAGATTTTGGTCAATTGTGACTCCCAGAATTTTCAGGCTGTCTGAGACCAGAAGGGTGTAGTCTGGGGTGTTTATTGTATTGGGTTTGTTTGTGTTATATTGTGAGGATAAGATGAGACATTGTGTCTTTTCTGCGTTTAGCTTTAGTTGGAATGCATCCGCCCATGAGTTCATTTTTTGTAGACTGTGTTCAATTTCATTTGTGATTTCAGTTATGTCTTGTTTGAACGGGATGTATATCGTGACATCGTCTGCATAGATGTACGGGTTAAGTCCTTGGTTGGATAGTGATTTGGCTAGAGGTGTCATCATTAAGTTAAAAAGGGTTAGTGAGAGCGGTGATCCTTGTGGTACTCCGCATTCAGGTTTCCACTAAAGGGGAGATTCTATATATGGCACCTGAAAAATCGGCATAGAAATCAGTGCTGACTACGTGTATTCTATAAGTGCTTCCTAGATTTTAGGCGCGGTATATAGAATATGCTTAATTGATATCTCAGCACCTAAAACTACGTGCCTCCATTTACAGCAATGAAAAAGTGGTATAAATCCCGGCATGTAGATTTAGGCACACTGGGCCATATTTTATAACTATTAGGCTCATTTTCAAAAGAGAAAAATGTCCAAACAGTGGCATAAAAATGCATTTGGATGTTTTTCTGACAAAAACGTCCAAATTGGTTGCTTTCGAAACCAATTTTTAGACGTTTTTCTATGAAGTCCATCAAAAGTGCGTCCAAATCACAAGTGGGCATGTCAAGGGCGTGTTAAGGGTGGGATTTGGGTGTTCCTAACACTTAGACGTTTTCCAGCCATAATGGAACAGAACAAAACCGTCCAAGACTAACACTAAGACGTTTTGAGATAGACCAGTTTTTATAATGAATAAGGCAAAAAAGGACCCTAAATGACCAGATGACTACTGTGTGCCATAGCCCCTCAGCCTTGGGTATGCTGTAATAATTAAAGGGGTCTCAATAGCCGGATGATTGTAGTCGTGACAGCCAAATTGAGATCCCAATCACCAAGGTCAGAGGATGGGTACAATCACTAACCTCGTCTCCTAATCTCTAAGACCAGGAGAGGAAAATAAACTAAAATTTTAGGATCTTTCTTGCCCAAACTCCCAAAATCAGATAGCGATCAGATGTTTTTTTATGTAATCAAATAACATTTATTCAAAAACTTTTCAATATAATAGTAAAAACAGTTCAATAAAAATAATGAATATTTCTTAAACCCCCAAATTTACCATACATTCCTTTTCTTTTTCTTTCAGATTGAATTTCAGCGCTGCACCAGATTATATATCAGATAAGTTCTTTATTTTCTTTTCCTCTTTATTCCCTTAACCTTTCCTAATATTGTTAGGTATTCCCTTAAAAAGTGTTTTCCTAGAATGTGATTCTTTGTGTTCACTTTTCTGTTTTACAGAGGACCTCTACACCCAACTTTTCCAGGTACAGGTAAGTATTTTGTTTGATTTGTTTTCTCTTCTTTCTCAGGTTACCTAACCCCACTGTTTTCCCTTTACCCCCAGTCACAGAATTCCCTGTACAGTCACTTAGCTGTAGGCTGTTCCTCTTTCTCCATTGCGCCGGTGAACCTTTCTTGCGTTGGGGCCCTTGTAATTGCAGTGTCAGCTTTTCCAGGATTCTTTGCAGGTGACGGCTCTTCCTCCTAAACCTCACCCTTTAATAAAATAAATGGAAGCAAGACCCTCCCTTCACTGACCAGGTACCAGGATACCTAGTGTCCGTAACAATTTTATACTGGGGCCGTCTAGCTAATAAAATCAAAATAATTAACCAATTCCCTATCCTACAAACTTACACTCTCTAATTAAACTTTTATTTTATCTAACTTTCCTATTAAATATGTTTGGCAGTCTTCATTCAAACATACCTCTCATTCCACTACTATACTCTTAATTATAATCTTAACATTCTATACTATACCCCTATACCTATCCCCTCTCTATTAACTTAACCTTTAAACTTAGTTAACTCTACTAGATTCTAATATTAATTCAGACTATTCACTATACCCCAACTTCCCATATACTTTATACACTATTCCAAACCCCACAACTTTCTAAAAATACCCCAAATTCCCAAATCCCCATAAAAATGAATATTAACCCTAACCTATACTCTATACAGCCTATACTCTAACCAATATCCTATTTTTCAATACTTTCCCAATATTTTCTCAAACCTCTACCTCTTCCTTCCCTGAAACCACTCTCACACACTCCCAACACACACCACACCTCCTCTCACCTTGACTCCCAAACACATTCTGACCAACTGCCCAACCACCGTTGCCAAGGAGACCAGCACTGGCTTGCCATTCCGCAGTCAGCTCAGCCAATCACCATCCATTTTAAAATTCTAAACTGGCCAAGCTGACCTGCGGAATGTTGACCAGCACTGCTCCAGCACCATTTTGAATAGAAAAATCCCACAGACTTCAATGGAACAATATTTCCAAAAATCCTAGCCCCCCTACAGTTTACCCAAAACCCTTAATATTTGGCCCAAAAATTAAATCCCCCATTCTCTATCCATCCCTGTTTTTCAATTTTAAAAATCCCAAATTCCAATTTCCGCCCTCAAATAAACTGTTCTAAACCCCTCCAAAATCCCTAAATCCGACCAAAAACCATCCCAAAAATTTCCAACTCCCCTCCCGGACCTACCCTATCGAATTTAAAAAATTAACCCTTAATTAACCCCTTAAAACCAGACCCCTCCCAAAAGACCCCCTTAAAATATTAAAATTCAAAATGTAACCCGCTGGAAAAATCAGGAAAAATCCCCTGCACCCGAAACTGAAAACCAAATTTAAATTAAACAAAACCCTGATTTTTTAAAAAATAAAAAACTACATTTGTACAATTTAAAAATAAATAAATTAAAATTTCGGGTTAAAAACCCCCTTACCTGATTGTCGATTTTCCCCACACGTGTAGCCTTCCCCTGGTTCCGGTCCCGGACGTCCTCAAACGAAACCGGATCGAAAACAAAAAAACTACCGAAGCCCGGCCCAAAATTTAGGCCCCGGCTTCAGCCTAGATGGAAAAACGCGCGCCGCCGATATGTGCATGAGGCGCGCCGCCTCATGCACACTCGCGCCGACGTCTTCTTCTTGCCGGCCATCTTTTTTTTAAAAAAACAACTCTGGCGCTTCCCCCCAGCGCCGCACACGCGTCCCGGGAGACCGGAAAACTTCTGCGCTGCCTCCTGCAGCGCTCCTCCGGCCTCCCCGATGCTCAAACACGGCTGAACTCCATCGGGAGCGCATCCGACCGCGCTCCCCCTCGGCCCCGTTTTATCCTTCAGGCCCGGGAACGTGCTCCCTCGCTCCCGGGCCCAGAAACTCGTCGTGCGGCCTCCCATCGGCCCGAACCCGGCCCAAACATGCCCCGAACCTCCTTTTCACTCCCAGGGATGTGCCAATCGTCCCCGGGAGCCAAAACTTTCCCGCTGCCTCCCGCAGCGTCCCTGGAACCCGCGCCAACAAAAAAAAACCCCAGGGCCCTCTCCAAAACCGGCCCAAACCCCCCCCCCCCCGAACGGCCCCGAAATTATCGAGAGTGCCCTTCTCCTCCTGCAGCTCTCTCAACCCAAGATCTCACCGGGCCAAAGCCTCATCTCACAGCCGCTGGATGCCACAAACAAATTAAATCGCCCCACCGGCCCCTACAGCGCTCCTGAACCCTCCAAAAACCCAGGTAAGTATTTATTTTTTTCCCTTTAAACTTAAACCCCCTGTTACAACTGGAGGGAATCAGGGGTAACTTCCCCTTACTAACCCAGTGGTCACTAACCCCCTCCCAACCCCCAAAAATGTGATTTAAAACATACTTGGCAGTATGCCAACTCTATGCCAACCTCAGATGTTATACTCGGGTCCATTAGAACAGCATGCAGGTCCCTAGAATAGTCTACTGGTGGGTGCAGTGCACTGCAGACAGGTAGACCCAGGCCCATACCTCTCCCTACCTGTTACACTTGTGGAATAAACTGTGAGCCCTCCAAAACTCACCAGAAGCCCATTATACCCACATATAGGTGCCCCCTTCACCCGTAAGGGCTATGGTAGTGGCGTACAGTTGGGGGTAGTGGGTTTTGGGGGGAGGGGCTCAGCAGCAAGGTAAGGGAGCAATGGTGAGATGTGTAACTGGGTGCATTTTACAAAGTGCACTTCAGTGCCCCCTAGGGTGCACTATTGCTTTCCTGGGATGTCAGGGTGACCAGTTTACTAAAAATGCTGGGATGTAATATATGTAAATTTATTGTCAGACCTTACCCTTTCCCTTGAGGCCCATGATGGTATCACACATGGACCCTGGCCCTCCTCTCTTCTTGACCTCTGTTGAATTGTTCACTTTGAAACCCCCATCAAATCAATATCATCCAGAAGGGGGGCTGGCCACTGTTACTCCACTGTGACATCACCCCAAACCATTCCTCCCTCTTCCTCCTACCCTTACCCACAAAATACCCCACACCTTCCACCTGATCCCCAGGGAGGGCAGGTGGTCAAAAACCCTCACACTTCTAGGTTCCATATAAAAATGTTGATCCCAACAAAAAAGACCCACAGAGAACTCTCTCTCTTCCCTTGTGTCTGATTGGTGCACAATGTCCCTAGAGCACCAATCAAATCTCTTTCTCTTTCAGTCCACTATCAGGGGCATTGTTCGAAAGAGAAGGACGCCCATCTTTCGACACAAATCGGGAGATGGGCGTTCTTCTCTCAGGGTTGCGCAAATCGGCATAATCGAAAGCCAATTTTCGGCGTCCCCAACTGCAGTCCGTCGCAAGGACGACCAAAGTTCCCGGGGGCATGTCGGCAGTGTAACGAAGGCGGGACTGGGGCGTGCTTAAGAGATGGGCGTCCTTGGCCGATAATGGAAAAAAGAAGGGCGTCCCTGACGAGCATTTGGATGACTTTACTTGGTCCATTTTATTTTCATGACCAAGCCTCAAAAAGGTGCCCACGCTGCCAGATGACCACCGGAGGGAATCGGGGATGACCTCCCCTTACTCTCCCAGTAGTCACCAACCCCATCCCATCCTAAAAAAAATAATAATAATTTTGCCAGCCTCTATGCCAGCCTCAAATGTCATACCGAGCTCCATGACAGCAGTATGCAGGTCCCACCAGCAGTTTTAGTGGGTTCAGTGTACTTCAGGCAGGCGGACCCAGGCCCATTCCCCCTACCTGTTACACTTGTGGTGGTAAATGTGAGCCCTTCAAAACCCACCCGAAACCCACTTTACCCACATGTAGGTGCCCCCCTTCACCCCTTAGGGCTATGGTAGTGGTGCACAGTTGTGGGGAGTGTGTTTTGAGGGGCTCAGCACCGAAGGTAAGGGAGCTATGCACCTGGGAGCAATTTGTGAAGTCCACTGCAGTGCCCCCTAGGATGCCCGGTTGGTGTCCTGGCATGTCAGGGGGATCAGTGCGCTACGAATGCTAGCTCCTCCCATGACCAAATGCCTTCAATTTGGTCATTTTTGAGATAGGTGTCGGTTTTCATTATCGCCGAAAACCGGGGACGACCATCTCAAAAATGACCTAAGGATGACCATCTATAAGGTCGACCTAAATTTCATGATTTGGGTGTCCCCGACCGTATTTTCGAAATGAAAGATGACGTCCATTTATTTAGATAATATGGGTTGCCCCGTCCCTTTACGGGGCCGTCCTGCGAGGACGCCCTCATGAAAACTTGGGCGCCCCATTCGATTATGCCCCTTCACAGCTCCATATCCACCTTACGCCTCCACTTCTCTGTTGTTATGCCAGGTGGGTTGGGGAAGGGTTGGCTCAACCATGTTATGGCACCTCCTTGGATAATCCAAGAGGTGCCTTCAAAATATTATCAAACAACCAAGAAAGACTCAGATAGAACAGCATTGAGCTTCCAGTAAGTCTGGCATGATCTGCATGGAAGAAACATAATTATACCCCAAATGTAAGTGAGCATGAAGAGGCCAAATCTTTGTTACCACAGCATAATTAATGTTGGTGGTTGTGTGGATAATTGTCAAACTTAGCAATGAGAACAGATGGGGACTGGATACTGGTTTGGATATTGGTTTTATGAGAGGCAGAGAGGAAAACAATAGGACCTGAAATGCCCTATTATTGAAGGGGGGGGAGAGGAGTTGAAGGACATATAATCAGATTTTGAGTATTTTCAGGAGAGATGTGGAGGACATTGGTGGGAAATGGATTGAGAAGACAGGTAAAAGGAGGGAAAAGATTTTGTGTGTGTATTTATCTAAATTGGATGAATTTCTCTGTCAGATTCCAAGTGACCCATCTATGGACTGACCCTTTAGGTCAATCCCACTTTCAAGACCTGCATCCAAAGCACTGTTGTCTTCATACTTCCTATTATTTAATTTTAAATTAGTAATATATGTTCCACACAATATCAGGATGAGGTTGTCAAAAAGTCAGGAGTAGTCTACAGCCTTCTTTGCGAAAGTGGGTCATTTGGCAGCTCTTTGGCTGAGCTGAAAAGTGTTGCTTGTTCAAGAGAAATATGGTAGTTATAAATAGTTTCACACTCTCCAAGGTGCCAGTTTTATTCTTATTTAAGCTTCTATTTTTTTCTACATTTTCCTAATTACTGTATCTCAAAGTTACAAGTTAGTTCAGATTGCATAAGATGACTAAGTGATCGAGATGTGCAGGAAGTATGGTTTCCCTGGCAACAAAAAAAAGTGTGTGAAATCTCTCAGCATTGTTTTTTTTCCCATGTTTTCTTTCTCTTTAGTTTAATAGCATTGCTTATACATTGGATAGTGTGGGAAACTGGACGTCTCTTGTTTGTTTGCTCTTAGCAATGAAAACATAATACTGTGTCACAAACATAAATGCCTCAAGAAAAGCATGTGAAGGTGGAATTTACAGTATAACATTTTCATTATAATTCAGCTTCATGAGTGTGTGTGTGGGGTGGGGGGAGGATTTTCAGTATGCATGTACTTTTAATGTTTCAAAGACAAAATACTAGAATTACTTTTCTTTGAAAATTAGCTTATGCAAAATACAAACATCTAATCGAATCGAATGTTTTACTCTACCCCAAAGTGGATTACAATAAATAGAAATGTATGGGCTCTTTTACTAATGTGCATTAAAAATTTTGCAATCACTGGGTATTAGTTGCAAAAATCAATGTACAATAAGCTCCTGCACTAACTGTTAGGGGTGTGTCCAACATCTGTTACTATAGAGACAATATACCTACTGGGTGTACTTAATTGGGAGTGCTTAGAGGTGTAGGTTTCCAAAACAGCAGACATATGCATCTAAATGTTGCATATTACATGGGTATTGTTAACTGATTTGCATTATCTGCTGAGATAACAGTTAACATGTAAGTTACCATGTGATAACTACAAGTTATAGTCTACACATATTCCCTGCCCTTTTCCATGCTCTGCATCTAGGGAGTAATTCAACCCAGTCCTTGGGGCACACCCAGCCAGTAAGGGCTTTCAGCAAATCCCCACTGAATTCAATGGGGATATCCTGAAAACCCCGACTGGCTGGGTGTGCCCTGAGGAACCTCTGTTCTATAGGTTAGTGCCTCCTTTTAAGTGCCTCGATGCCACATTGTGAGAGCTTACTATATAATGGCATCTCAGCACCCAGATTCTATTATAGAATACTAGCATTTTCTGGTATTACATTCAATTCTGGTCACTGTATCTCAAAGGAGATATAGAGGGGCATAATCGAATGGGACGTCCTTGCAAAATGTCCCCATCCAGGGGCGGGGAAACCTGTATTATCGAAACAAAATGAACGTCCATCTTTTGTTTCGATAATACGGTCAGGGACGCCCAAATCCTGAAATTTGGTCGTCCTTAGAGATGGTCGTCCATAGACTTGGTCGTTTCTGATTTTCAGCGATAATCAAAACCAAGGACGCCCATCTCAGAAATGACCAAATCCAAGCCCTTTGGTCATGGGAGGAGCTAGTATTCGTAGTGCAATGGTCCTCCTCACATGCCGGGACACCAACTGGGCACCCTAGGGGCACTGCAGTGGACTTTATAAATTTCTCCCAGGTACATAGTTCCCTTACCTTGTGTGCTGAGACCCCAAAAAACACCACCCCCACCCCCAAAACCCACTCCCACAAATGTACACTATTACCACAGCTCTTATAGGTGAAGGGGGGCACCTAGATGTGGGTACAGTGAGTTTGTGGTGCGTTTTGGAGGGCTCGCTGTTTCCTCCATAAACGTAACAGATGGGGGGTATGGGCCTGGGTCCACCTGCCTGAAGTGCACTGCACCCACTAAAACTGCTGGTGGGACCTGCATACTGCTGTGATGGACCTGAGTATGACATCTGAGGCTGGCATAGAGGTTGGAACGACATATTTTGAAAGATGATTTTTGAGGGTGGAAGGGGGTTAGTGACCACAGGGGGAGTAACGGGAGGTCATCCCCGATTCTCTCCGTTGGTCATCTGGTCATTTCAGGCACCTTTTTCTGCCTTGGTCATAAGAAAAATACGTCCAGTTAAAGTCGTCCAAGTGTTCGTCAGGGACGTCCTTGTCTCTTTCGATTGTGAATCAAGGACATCCTAATGTTAGGCATGCCCATGTCCCGCCTTCGCTACACCCCCTTGAACTTTGGACTTCCCTGTGATGGAAAGCAGTTGGGGATGTCCAAAATCGGCTTTCGATTATACCGATTTGGACGACCCTGTGAGAAGGACACCCATCTTCCGATTTATGTTGAAAGATGGCATCCTTCTCTTTCAAAAATGAGCCCAATAGTGGAATTAGCAAAGGTTCAAACAAGAGCGACCAAATGATAAAGGGAATGGAACACCTCCCACATGAGGAAAGGCAAAAGAGGTTAGGGCTTTTCAACTTGGAAAAGAGACGGCTGAGGGGAGATATAATTGAGGTCTATAAAATCCTGAGTGGGATAGAATGAGTAAAAGTGAATTAATTTTTCACTCTTTCAAAAGTACAGACTAGGGGACACTCAATGAAGCAACATGGAAATACTTTTAAAACAAATAGGAGGAAATATTTTTTCAGTCCACAAATAGTTAAGCTCTGGAACTCTTTGCCAGAAGATGTAGTAACAATGTTAGTGTATTTGGGTTTTTAAAAAAATGTTTGGACCAGTTCCTGGAGGAAAAGTCCATAGTCTGCTATTGAAATAGACATAGGGGATGCCACTGCTTGCCCTCAGATTGGTAGCATGGAATGCTGATACTATTTGGGATTCTGCCAGGTACTTGTGATCTGGATTGGTCTCTGTTGGAAACAGGATACTGGTCTGGATGGACCATTGGTCTGACCCAGCAAGGCTATTCTTACATTCTTATGGTATCAAGGTACCTAAAATCTAGATGCCTGCAATTACACCAGCCATGGAGTTGACGTAATTGCAGATGCCTAAATACATATGTAACTTCCAGTATTCTGTAAGTGGTGCGCTGATGTGGCAGCACTGCATAAATGTAGGTGTCAATGGTGAGCTGGTGTTAGTCAACAGTTTTTGCTGTTCTAACTTTAGCTGCTTACTTAAGCAGTTAGCAGTGTGAATATTGTCATTAACTGGGTAAGAGCTGGCTCCTCCCATGTTCGCCTAAGCTCCAACCATGAATAGCCCCGGCACTAACCAGACAGTGCAGGAGCATTAGTAGTGATTTTTTTAACTGGACCGTGCAGCTGCCACTGAATATCAGTGCTCAGACAGATAGAAGTAGCTTATGTTTTTAATTTGCCAATAATAGAGTGTAGCAAAAATGGCCTAACATGGGACATCTATGTCTGATGACTATTAACTTGCAATGTTGATGCTATCACTTTCCCGATTTGAGCAACTAAAGTAAAATGCTGCTAAAATTTTTAAAAGGAGGGAAAAGGACTTCAGAGGCTCCAGTCACGCCTCAGCGTCACTTTAGGCTAGGAATCTATACTAGGAGAGGACAGGAGGGAGAAATTACTACAAAGGGAACACTTGCTGCTAAAGAGTTATACAGAAGGCAATTCTGATGCATTCAGGGAATCTCTCTCTCTCTCTCTCTCTCTCTCTCTCTCTCTCTCTCTCTCTCTCTCAGGAAGTTTAGCAAGCTAAAATACAATTGCATGGCTTGAAATTTTACTGTGTGAATTTCAGAGACTGGTCTGCTTGAATAAACTGAGAATTGTGGAGCTTGCATTCAAGTCTATAAGCAAAGGATTTGTACAGATTTCATAAGCCTTCCAGGTAGTGTGCCTGTACAAGAAAGGCAAACCTGCATAATTAATTAGCTGAAGCCACAGGTGGTTTGCACAGTGCAAGATGCTGTGCCCTTTCCCCCACTGCTTGCAAAATATAAAGAGAAGGAAATAAAATTTCAGGTTAGGGCTTCCTAATTAAGCTTCTGTGTACAACAAGAAAATAGAGAGTTGCCTGCATCTCCCCCCCCCCCCCCCCCCCCCCCCCCCCCGCTCTTTCTACAAGGCAACATTCTGGAACAAAGCCAAAGTTCACTCTGCAAAGGTGCTTAAGAATAAAACACAGAAAAGGGGGGTTAATTTTACATGTGCAAGCATGGAAGATTGTGAAGTAATTGGATCAGACAAAGCAGTAATCAAGCAGACTGAGGCAGGAAGCACAGCACAAGGCAACCTTGGTAGTGAAAAGGGTTCAAAGTCCAGAAGACCACATATGTGTACAGACACCAGAGAGATATATGAAACTGAAGTAGAAATGAAAGGCACAGAGGCACACACTGCCCCTGCAGGGGAAAATCAGTCTCAAAATCCAGGCAACATCAGACGCAGCACTAGAACTTCTAAAAGTTCCAGCAGTCTAAAATCACACAGGACAAGCCATTCCAGCAGGTTCACTACGGGCTCCATTGCACTTAAATTGCAAATAGATGTAGTGGCTGTCAAATCAAAAGTTCTTTATAGTAAACAAGAAGCAGCCATAAACATCGATAAACTTAAATTAGAATAACGTAGAGGATCCAAGATGGCGGCGTAGTGAGTTGCAACACCAGACGCTCCCAGGCGCGCTTCAAGTTAGAGCCAAGAAGGACCCTTAAACCCCCTCGTAAGATGGGGAAAAGGAGAGGAAAGGTACAGGAATGTCCCTCAACCACTACCGGTACTCACCCTTCCCAGCAACCAACATTGGAGCACTTCGGGGTGACGACGGGACCTAGACAATGTTCTTCCCCTGCTATTGGCGCCGACGTATCCGTGTCGGCCGGCAGTGTAGACAGGGTTTCCTTAAGCCCCATCATGCATGCGGCTCCCCCACACCCAGGAGGAGGAGGCATGGAAGTAAGTCCTACAGTTCCATCTCCAGGAGAAGAGGAGCAGAACGTGCAGGGAGGGAACCTGCCCATGCCGAGTGAGGTGGTCGAGAGTGGTCTGGTAGGAGAACAGATTTCAATGCATGTTTTGCCTTTACAGATAGTTACCAATCTGAACCAGATACTCAACGCCCCCCCCCCCCCCCCCCCGGTTCTATCATTGGGGACTTTAGTTAAACCAGCCATAGTGACAATGGAGTCACTCTGGGATTTGACATACATTTTGCATTCCTCTTTGCAATCTTTAATTTCAAAACATACTGCGGAAATTAAGGTTTTGACTGAGGCAGTCCTTTTCCAAGCGCAAACTAATACCCAACAGTTTTCTGAAGTGAAACAACTAGGGGAAAAATTACAAAAATTTGAGAATTTGGGTCAAATCTCAATTAAGGAAAGAAATGTTATCTTACGTCGATTAGAGTATTTGGAAAATCAAACTAGGAAACTTAATTTGAGACTAACCAATTTTCCAAGCTCTCCATTGATAACACCGATATGGTGAAAAAATATTTGGTAGAGGTTTTGGGGATGCTGAGTGACTCACTGCCTCTTATAGTTCGTGTGCAACACTTACAGAATAATACAAAAACTGTTACTGAAATTTCTCAACCAAATATAGGAGATGGTATGAACTTGTCATCCTTTTTTGGAAGTTGTTACTCAAAGATCTACTGCAGTGGTGTCTTTTGCTTTGGAAATGGATCGAGATGCTGTTCTGAGACTTTCCTTTAGACATTTAGACTCTCTGTTCTTAGGATCTAAAATATGAATTTATCCAGATTTATCTAGAGAAACGCAGAAGAGGCGCAAGGCTTTTTGGCTATGCATCAAAGGACTTTGGCTTTAGAGGCCAATTTTGTACTTAAATTTCCTTGTATATGCCGAGTGTTATTTCAAACTAAGCAGTTTCAATTCTTTGATCCTAAGCAGTTAGAAGAGCTTTTGGTTTCTAAAGAAGAAGTGAATGTGAATGTTAACTAACAGTTAATTACAAATTTCTGTATCATCTCTGTTTGCGCTGTAAAATATATATAATTAATTAAAAAAAAAAAGAATAGGGAAGAAAGCATCGGATGAGGCTGCTGCTAAATCCAAGGCTGATGCAGCCTCTGCTGCTGACACTGCTAAGGCTAATGCTGCCACAGTGGAATCCACTGCTTCTGCCATTGAACATATGAAGGCAGCGTTAGATATCACCCTGAAGCTGCTCTAACAAGAGAAGCAGCTGTCCTTGAGACCCAAGTAAAAGCAGTTGAAAATGCTACAAAGCAGGAAGGAAGGGAGAGCCAACTTAGCCACATTATCGCAAAAGATTCTGCAGAGTGAACAGTAGAGTATGTGAAGGCTTATACCCTGGCTTACAAAAGCACACAGTCACAGTCTGACTCAGAAGAGTCATCAGATTCTGAGCAATCATGTTCCTCTACACCAGAGTCCAATTCAACTGAAAGAAGCAAGCCTAAGGCAAATCATGCCATGGAGGTGAACCGCCACCACAGTGATCCATATGCTCATAGTATACAGATGCACTTCCATTGGCTCTCAATCCAGGAAAGTGCACCAAGGGAAATGCTTCATTTCAATCATGGACTCTGGTGCTACCCAGGAACTAGGCTCAAGTAAAAGTTGAGCAGCTGCACCCAGCAAACTTCCTGTGATTAAGCAAGAGCCACCTGACCAGTCACACTTCACAACTGTCTCCAGATAAACCCCAGCACACAACCAGCCACAAGTACCTGTGGCCAGTTCATTAGAAACTTCAGAGAAAGAATATTTTGCAAATCCAAGAAGACAGGAGGAGCCTCCACGGAAAGTGAAAGCAAAACAGCAAAAGTAGAGGCTGACAAATGCGCAAACCAATAGGGAGATAATCTCAAAAAACAGTTTATTCAGAATATTCATATCAATATCAAGGACCCAACACGGTCCGTGTTTCGGCGCCAAAGCGCCTGCCTCAGGGATCACAATCAACTTTCTCTGAGAAGAAGCTGATAGGCTTGAATTCCTTTATGTATGCAAGTTAATCCACAGAGAGAACAAAGGAACAGCCAACCGATCAGCAAACACCATGAGAAAGTTGATTGTGACCCCTGAGGCAGGCGCTTTGGCGCCAAAACACGGACCGTGTCGGGTCCTTGATATTGATATGAATATTCTGAATAAACTGTTTTCTGAAAGAATATTTTGCAACATACATGGCTCACAAAAACGTGGTGAACATGGGGCTTTACCAGTTCAATCACTGTCCAGAAAAGTATAGAGGGTGAAAATCTAACTTTAAGGATATCACAGCAATTATGAAGCTCACTCCAAGGCAAGAGATGAACCTGATGAGAAAGTGGCTATGAACTGAGTCAGCCAATTACCACAGGTACATAATTAGCATGCAAATAGCGCTTTGTTGTGCTGGGGTCATAACTGACTGATACAATCAGGAGCTTTAGTGTACTCTGCTTCAATTTTGCACTTACCTTCCTAGGAAAGAAGGCCTGCTCATTATAAGAGGCAGCGAGCTTCTGCCATGCTTTCCTATAGCTAGTGTAGCTTCTCCTCCTGTGCTCAGGGATTATAAAACATTTTCCTTTCCCTGACCATCATGAGCCTGACAAGCAGGACTGTGTCTGCCTCCGAAAAATCTGACTGCTTTATGCTGGTTGCCATTTTTCTCACTGTCCCTGTGCACATGACATCATCACACATTACACGCTGATGTCAGCACACTGGTGGCATAGAAATATTAACATAAAAATATCAGTGTGGAAAAATCAGTGCTGATTTATTGGCATGAAAATTAGGCACCACACTTCATTTAGGCGTGGAATTTTAAAACGCTATTCAATAACGGGTGCGAAACAGATAGTGCCCTTTCTTGAATCATATCATAAAAATACATGCCTATACTTGGATGTGTGACAGGTTGTTGTTGTTTTTTTTGGCACCCTTTATAGAATTTAGTCCTAAGTGTGCAGTATTTATTGTTTTAATTTTGGGGGGAGGGCACGGGTGGAGAATAGGCATGGATGCATGCACTAACCAGCTAGCATGCTGATGTCACAGTTTTGCTAACCGGTTAGCACATCCATAATACAGTAGCCCATAGCGCCTCCTAAATAGGAGGCAGTAACTGCTTCCTCAATAATTATTGTAATTGGCTGCATGCTAATGCTAACAACAGCACATAGGCAGAAATTAAACAAATAGAAAAAAGTCCTTTTTGACAGCCATGCTAGGAATGAGCTTAGTGCACAGGAAAGGACTGTGTAAGGACACGCTAAGCCCATTTCTTATCACAGTTTAGAAAAAAAAAGTCCCCTTAGTAATTGGAGACAAGAGGGAATATAGAAAAAGAAAACATAAATTAATAAGGGAAAAATTGAGAAATTAAAACGTAAAGGAAAGAATTTTAAAAAAGAAACAGAAAGAAGTACAAAAGTTTGAAAACATTTGTTGTATTCCTCACATACAGCCTGGGAGGAGGCGCTGGGAGCCTGAAAGAGAGGTAGAAATAGTGTGTGTGTGTGTCATATTGTCTTTATTGAAACTTGCAACAAGACAAACCAAGCATACAAACAAGCGATAAAACAAGCAATGAAACCCGCTAACTAATACATAAATAAAACCTTACTGGCCAAAACCCATCGCCCCTCAACAAACCCTCCCACTCAGGGAGGCTGAAACGAAAAACCCCTCCAATGCCTTGCCCACTGTAGTCCAGAACAATGCTCCTTCTCCCTCACTGCCAGCTGCTGGACAAAATGTACCACATCCCCTGCCACCTCCTGTACAGACAGCCACATCCGATATAATGAAGCTTGGCAGCGTGCCTGCCACAGGAAGTAACAAAGGGCTGCAGTGATGATATACAGTGTCTCATTACACCACCCCTTTCCTTTTGGAAACCCTCCATAGGCCCATTCTGCATAAGATAGCTGGTGGAAGAAAGGAATCCCTAATTGGCGGGCTACTGCCTGACAGACTTGTTGATTGAACGGGCACTTGAGGAGGAAGTGGTCCATTGTTTCATCCTCCGTCACGCACTCCCCCCTCGGGCACTTACGATCATTGCTGTTTCTATTTTTCATGTTAGCTCGAACATAAAGCCGGCTGTGGAAAGTCAGCCAGGCCATGTCCGCGATCTTCCGGGGGAGGCTTGATGAATTGAGGAAAGCCAGACCTTCCTCCTGTATTGAACCTGGGCAGTCCCTCAAGGCTAGACGTGTTGAAAAGTGTGTCTGAATAATGCGGTGTTGTAGCTGCCTCCTGTCCTCCTTCTGGATTTCCTGTACTGTGATACCCCATCTCTTCACCAATCTCAACAGAGGTGAGATGTACTGGGGCAAGTATCCCGCCTTCCCTCGCAGGGGCATTGCCTGACCTCCCCTCACCCAATCCCTCAAGTACCGCTGAAGCCAGAAGGCCATGCTGTCTGCCCAAGCCGGCCTCCCTTCCCGCAAGACCCCTCCCAGATTTTGTTGGAAAAAGAAACAACTAAAATGTACCACAGGGTTGACCATTCCCAACCCCCCCTCCCTTTTGGGCAAATAGGTCACCTCCCTTTGGATAATATTCATCCTGTTCCCCCATAGCTGTTGGAAAAACAAGCTGTATACTCTGGCATGTAACGATATAGGCAGTAAACAGACCTTGGATATGAACAGGAGAACGGGTATCAGATAGGTCTTAATGACATGCAGTTTTTCCACAAACCGCAACTTATATGATTTCCACTGGGCCACCCTTTCCTCGACTCTCCCCAGCCCCTTCTCCCAGTTGATCGTATCATAGTCCTGTCTGCCTACCCAGAGACCCAGGATCCGTACTTCATCCCTTGCTACTGGGTACTGACTGGGAAGTTTGAAAGCTGATCTGCCCTGTCCTACCCAAATTGCGGAGCTCTTATCCTGGTTTATCTGGGCCCCCGCAGCTTGTGTGTATTCTGCCATCCAGGTCTGAACTCGCTCGGCTTCCTCCTTGCTACTGATTACTACTGTGACTTCATCTGCGTAGGCAACACATCGCCATGTGTGTGAACCCAAAGAGATGCCCTCTAGTTGACCGCTAAACCCTCCACTCAACCTTCTGAGGAAAGGATCTAAGGAAAGGACGTACAGCAAGGGGCTGAGGGGACACCCCTGCCATACCCCTGACCTCACTGCAAAGCTCTTGCCCACCCAACCATTTATCAGAGTGCTACTCCTTGCATTGCGATACAAAGTCTGGATCCACCCTATAAACTGGTCGGGTATCCCATAGCACCAAAGCACTAGCCATAGGTACTCCTGGGACACCCTGTCAAAAGCCTTAGACTAATCAAGGGTCAGCAAATACTTTCCCTTTGTCCCACCTTGACTCCTTTCCACTATTTCACGGATGGTACAAACTGCTTCCACTGCCCCTTTCCCTTTCACCGAGCAAAACTGTGCTGAGGACAAGAGACCACTCACTGCCCCAGCCAGGCGGTTGTAAATAATCCTGGCCATTATTTTCCTATCTACATTCAGAAGACTTATGGGTCTCCAGTTCTCGATAAGTTCCAGATTTCCCTTCTTTGCGAGGAGAACCAAAATAGAACACTGCTGCAAACAATTATTAAAAATTGCAGCTAACACTGGAATCAGGACCACACGGAATTTTTTGTAGAACTCTGGGGTCAGCCCATCGGGACCCGGAGTTGTACGTGCTGATAGCGTATCAATAGCATCATCTACCTCTCCTGTGGTAATGGGCCTAAGCAGTTGTTCCATCTCCCCCTCCAAAACCTTTTCCAAGCCTGGGGCACTCTGCACGTATGATAGCATGAAGTTAGAAACCAAGCTCTCTTTCCCCCACAATTGGGTGTAAAACCGAATGACCCTGGCCTCGATTGAACGTTGATTCATCAATCGCTGCCCTGCTTCATCTCTCATAGCATAAATAACCTTGTGTCCTACTGCTACCTTGCAATTCTGGAAAGGATCCGGGGAGTACCGATGCCCATATTCCCTTTCCAGAAGCAAAGCAGCGTATCGATCATATTGCAACATCCTCAACTGGGCCTGCAAAGCTTCTATCTCTCTCTTCTCCAGATGGTTGGAGACCGCGTGGTCCAATTGCTTGCGAAGACGACAGCACTGTGCCTGTAACCCCTGACTCTGCTTCCTGGCTAGGGACCGGAAAAGGGCCTTGACTTGCCCCTTTACCATGTCCCACCAGGCTCCCTTATCATCCATCACCTCCCATAGTGTTTCTTGGTCTGCTAAAAAACCCTCAAATATTTGTCTGTTTTCCTCTACTTCTAATAACTTTGCACTCAGTTTCCAAAATCCTGGGCCTTTCTGCGCCCCTTCGCATATTGTTAAGACTGTGGAAACTAAGGCATGATCTGAATATTCCGTCCATCTATTCGGCTGCCCCTGAAACCTAGCCAACCCGCCTACAAAGAGCCAGTCAATACGGCTCTCCGTGTCTCCCCTTCTAAAAGTGAACCCCTTCCCTCCCGCCACCTCCAGTCTTGCCTGTTTTACAATTGCTGCCAGCTGGAGGCTGTCATAACCCACCTGATGCCTGGACCCCTTTCTATCTGCTTGCTGTAAGACCATATTAAAGTCTCCTCCAAATACCACCAATTTGCTTGTATATAAATACGGTTTCACCCGGAGCAACAGCTGCTTGCGTTCCCAACTAATCTGGGGCCCATAAAAGTTAATGATTTGCACTGCTACCCCTCTAATGAAAACGTCTAATACGACACACCTCCCTATCTCCACCTCTATTTCCCTCGTAATCTCCACTTCTCGGGTGGCAAAAAGAATAGCCACCCCTGCGCATCTCTCTTTGGCCAGAGACCAGAATGAGGGCCCCCCTTTCCAATCTCTCTTGGCCCGGTGCAGGAGCTGCAAAGAATCCAAATGAGTGTCCTGCAACAGGATGCAGTCTACCTTGCACTGGGTCAAATCGCTAAAGGCGACAAATCTAGTTCTCTCTGCCTTTATGCTGGCTACATTCAGAGTAGCAAAGATTAAGGACAAGGCAGCCATGGTTTATTTCTTAAATTTCTTACCCCTCCTCATCTCTTCACCGCAATCCCTCTTCACAGATATTCCTGCCCCCATCATTTCTTCAGGATCCTCTATAATTTCTTCTAATTCCAAATCCTCCCACTCTGAGTCATCTTCCCCGGCTTTCTTTCTACCCTTTTTTTTCTTGGTTTCCTCTGGACCTGCCCTTTCCCCTTTCACCCCTTCCTTACCCTCCTCTATTTCCTGCATGAGGCCCTTCGTTAAACTAGTAGGATGTGATGTTAGACTTGGGGGTAACACTGCTGGCTCCTCTCTGTTAAGTCTTTCAGATGATTCATTCCTCGCTCCCCTCCCCTCCCTCCTCTTCTCCTCCAAAACCTCCCTTTGGGGTGGATTCACCTCAAGATCACCCTCTCCTTCGCCTGAAACCTGAAACACTGCATATCGATTACTCTGGCTCTTCTCCAGAATATCTGTTCTCCCCGCTCGGGCTAGCCCCCTCCCCTCCTTCCTCCGACCCCCCTTCCCTCCATGTTTCCCTACCAGGGTCCATGCTTCCCCTTCTTCTCCCCCCTTCTCCCCACCTCCTTCTTCCATCCTTTCACAAATACCCCTTCTTTGAATGTGATCCAAACCTGATGCCCTTTTCTCCCCCTTTCCCTTAGTGCCTGCCTCTGTGTGAATAGCGGTATTTGATTTCTCCATTAGTCCCTTTAATGCTTCCCGCTTCTGTCCTTGTATCCTTGTAGTTTCTGCTTGTGCCCCTTCCTCCCCCCTCCTCTCTCCCTCTACCTGATTGTGCGATGCTTGTGAGCACTTGCTAAAAGGGTGGCCCAAGCCCCCACACAGGTTACAGCTTATGGTAGTGCAGTCGCTGGTGTCATGATCTGTACTGCCACATCGAGAGCACTTTAACACTGTACACGACATCCTTAAGTGACGGAAAGATCCGCACCTGTAGCACTGTCTGGGTTGTCCTGCATAAAAGCATTGAATTCGATCCCTTCCAATGTATGCGGCTGAAGGTATATGTTGGGTGACATGGAGGGGCAAAATGGAAAGATCGTCCAAGTACGAATTAGGGCGTTCTTACGATAACGTCCAAAAATAGACCTGTATAATGGAAAAATAGTGTGGGCGTTTTTCGATAATCGATTATCCCTGTAAGAAAACAATCAAATGACGAGCGCAGAAGCGTGACTAAATTGGGCGCCCTAAGATGGTCGATTATTGCAGGTGCAAATGACCAAATCACGTGGTGTGTAAAATAATGTACAAAGGTGTATCGCAAGTACAGTACATGTTGTTCAGGCCATCCGGGTACGGAAATATATGAGGAACGCATATATGTGTCAACTACAGACATATCATGCTGCTCCACCCATACTTTCATCATATGTGCCCATCTGAATGTCCGGATCTGCATGCACTGTACACCTACTGAACATGCAGTAAATGCATATTGTGTATATGTGAAAAGGGTCGGGTGGGGTGCGTCATACTCATCTATATAAGGCACGTTTCACACTCCTGCAGGCATGTGCACGTCAAAGACGTCTATGCTTACGAGGGCGTCCACGTGCTGATAGGGGCCATATATGGAATGGTCATCCATATATGGAGCTGTGCATGAAACGACGTCCCTCACGCAAGGTCGTCTATATAAGGCACTTCTTTTCCAACACGTGGAAAAATGGCACAAAGGCGAGAGCCCAATTTTGGCGAGGAGGAGAGTTTGCTCCTCGTCAGGCTGTGCGTAAGGCACCGCCACACCCTCTTCATACAGCACCACCACCTGCCCCCCAGGCTGCAGGCCATGCGAGCCTGGTCCTGCATCCGGGAACGATTAGAAAGGTAAGGTTATGGCCCAACCCCCCTCCCCTCCTGTACCTACACATATAACAGCTCCGTCATCAATGTTACCACCAGTAACTGGAGTGTCCATGCAAGGATCATGAGTAATATAGGAACATGCACAATCACTAATAATTTGTATGTTATTTAAACGACCACCATTCCCACATCCCTACAAGAATGTATTTCGTTAGGTTAGTAACGTTCTGCCTTGCAGTAGCAATAAGATACGGTATATAAATTGACGTAAATAAAAATAAAATATGCTATTAGTGTTATGTGAAAATTTCGTTAGTTATGTGAAGGCCACATTTTCCAACCCCTCTTTGCAGCCAGTGGGTTACAACGCCTCCGAATAGTGGAAGCATGAGACCAATGAAACCTATACCATACTTTATAACATGGTCATGATAACACATATAAAGTAGTTTAACAAGCATACATTATAATGTATACAAACGGTACTGTCTGGCCTCATGCCCACCTCTCTGGCATCATCTGCATAGGAACCAACTCGGTGGCTGCTGTGGGTGCTTCACCACCCCACCCCCAATATCAAATATGTATGGAGGGAGGGGTCATCTCCACTGGGGGTTCCACCCCCCAAAATGGTAAAAAGGTGTCTCCTATGATTCACTACCAATGGAGGTGCCCCCCCCCCCCCCAACACTGTAGACCCTCTCTCTCTGGTATGTGAATAGCAAATGAATGTGTGCAGAGGACAAAAAGGACCAACACCCCTGACCCCTGCTCTACAAACTTATATCTTACAGACGCTTTGGAGTCCACCGGGACCTCGAGTCCCTAAGGAGGCGGTTCCGCCGGGTAAGGCGGGAGAGGCCCGACCTCATCCGGGCGGTGCGAAGGCACCTCAGGGCTCGCCGTAAGTATTCAAAAACAGGACACCTGTACACATTACTACATACATTTCATGAATAAAGCAAATGTGTTGTACAATATCACTTCCCATGTGCCTAATAGCCACCTAGTAATACCATATCTGTCCCAGATCAAGGATGCAGGTTGCAGGGGTTCTCCCATGAGCGTGCTTGCAACGTCCGACCATCCCCCCGAGATGAATGAGATGATATGCCACACTTTACTATTCCCCTTATTGTGGTGGCTGATTACTGTGTCCTGGTACAGGTGCCTGAGGCCCTACTTTTACTGCATGTTATGGCCTAAATCCATAGGCGTAGACTGGGGGGGGGCGAGGGGGGGCAATGCCCCCCCAAACGACGATGACGTGGACTGGCGCTAGAATGAAAAAAAAAAAAAAAACAAGCAGGCACGCGCTCGTCTCCGTCCGCTTCGCTGCTTCCCTGCCCTCTCTGTCTGCGTCCCGCCCGAAAGGAAATGACATCAGAGGAAGGCGGGATGCAGACAGAGAGGGCAGGGAAGCAGCGAAGCGGACGGAGACGAGCGTGTCTATCTACCCCCTCTCTTCCTACCCTCCGGCGCAGGCAGCACCAATCTTCTCTAAGTCTTTCTTGTTCCTGGCAGCGGTAGCGACGTACACGCTGCCTTCAGCTCTGCCCCGAAGCCTTCTCTTCAAGTTCCTGTTCCCGCATAGGTGGGAACAGGAACTTGAAGAGAAGGCTTCCGGGGCAGACCGAAGGCAGCGTGTACGTCGCTACCGCTGCCAGGAACACAGAAAGGCTGAAGAAGACTGCTGCCTGCACCGGAGGGAGGGAGGAAGAGAGGGGGTAAACGGAGTCACGATCCTGGACCTCGCGGGGGGGGGGGGGCAGCAGGGGGAAGATGAATGGGACGGGGGGGGGGGAGAGCAGAGGGAAGGAGGAAGAGATGGATGGGACTGGGAGGGGTGGGTGGGGAGCAGAGGGAAGGACCAGGAATTGGATTGGACTGGATTGGGAAAGGAGGTCAGAGGGAAGGAGCAGGAGATGGATGGGACTGGGAGGGGTGGGAAGCAGAGGGAAGGAGCAAGAGATGGATGGGACTGGGAGGGGTGGTGAGCAGAGGGAAGGAGCAGGAGATGGATGGGACTGGGAGGGTGGGAAGCAGTGGGAAGGAGCAGGAGATGGATGGGACTGGGAGGGGTGGGAAGCAGAGGGAAGGAGCAGGAGATGGATGGGACTGGGAGGGTGGGAAGCAGTGGGAAGGAGCAGGAGATGGATGGGACTGGGAGGGTGGGGAGCAGAGGGAAGCCTACTGGAAAGAAGACACTGCATAAAACAGAAGACACTGGGATCAAAGCGAATAGAAAAACTACATGATCAGACAACAAAGGTAAATAAAAGTTTATTTTATTCATAATTTATTAATTGAAATGTGTCAGCTTTTTGAAATGTGCATCTGTGATAATTTGCCTGTAAATTTCATTTCCTTCCTCCATATTAGCATATTCATTTGCATATGTATATATGCAAATGATATGTTAATATGCTCCGCCCATTTTTTTGCCCCCCCAAATGAAACAGTCAAACTACGCCTATGCCTAAATCACATAAAAGAATTGTGCTCAACACCCTTCCCACTGCCCCCCCCCCCCAATAACTCCTACAACAACTGCCCATCAACCCCTCGTTGCATCTCACAATGCAAACATGCTGGTCAGCAATGAATTTGGTATGCCCACATGTCCTGCGTGGTGTGTGTCAGAGGAGGGTCCAGGGTTCTGTTTCATGTCATCTGATGCAGCTCATTCCCCGTGGGCATAGGCTACGCCTTACCACACCCTGCCCCATCCCCTGCCTCACGCCACCCAGCTACTGCACTATGCAAGCCATGGTGTATGCACTGATCTCAATCACACTCCTTTTACATACACAGGGCTCCACCAGCAGGAAGTTGAGCGGCAGGATGAGGAGGGCCACCATCTCCAGGAGGAGGAGGAGCAGGAGGAGGAGCAGGAGGAGCAGGAGGAGGGGCACATGGAGGAGGAGGAGGAGCAGCAGCCAGGCCAGGAGGCGGGCCACCAGGGAGAAGAGGAGGAGGAGGACTCGGAGGAGGGAGTCCTCATCATAGACATTCCTGAGGACCCCTCCCCACCTGCAGCTCCTTATGAGGGCTCTCCCTCCCCACCTGCAGCGCCATCGCCTGGCCCACCTCCATCCCCTGGGCCAGCTTCTGTGTCCCCTGGCCCACCTCCATCCCCTGGGCCATCTTCCGTGTCCCCTGGCCCACCTCCAGCCTTTGGCCCGGCTACGGTAGTGCGCCTCCAGCAGCAGCTGGTAGATGGCCAGCACCAACTTATAGTTGGCCAGCAGCAACTTCTAGTTGGCCAGCAACAGCTGCTGCAGGAGGTGACAGCCCTACGGCAGGGCAATGAGCAGCTCCAGGGCCCACTAAGGGTACTGCTGGGGCTGCTCATTGCCCTGCTACAGAGGGCCTTACTAAGAGGGCGTGGCCGCCCTTAATTTAAATAGGGGGGGCCTGTTGGGGTTGTGTGTGTGGGGGGAGGGAAATGTTGGGGTTGTGTGTGTGGGGGGAGGGAGGGAATTGTTGGGGTTGTGTGTGGGGGGGAGGGAAATGTTAGGGGTTCTGTGGGGGGTGGGGGAGGGAATTGTTGGGGTGTGTGGGGAGTTGTGGGGGGGAGGAGGGCATTGTTGGGGTTATTTTGTAGGGGTGGGGGTGGGGGGGGGAAATAAATGTTTGTTATAATATAACTATCAGGGTGTGTGTGTGTGTGTTTGTCTCCCTTGTGCATTACATATCACCAAATGGTGCTGTTGAGTTGAGAGGAAGGAGGCAGCAATATGCATAGCATTAAATGTGCTGTGTGAATGAGAAGGTGATGTATGTCTGAGAATGTTGGCCAGACAGAACGCCACCTGTTCATTCCAACCTGCATGGCTATATATGTGCAGGGGGGTTGGGCCGGGGAGGCTGGCTGGATATTTGTGTTCATGAATAAAAATGGCCAGCCAGCATCTCTCTCTCCCTTCCTCCCTCCCCTCCACCATACTGACCCACAATACAGAGTGCCATCAATAAGAGATGAATATTGTACCACGTGTGATCTGCCAGGTACACACTTCCACATAACTCCAGGTACCACATACACAGTGTTTGCTGTCTGATGGACACATATCCTTACCCACAAGCCACATTGGTGGGGTGGGGGGGGGGCCCAAGAAGGACCTACAAACAGCTGGCTCATATTTTCACATTGAATACATCAGCTATGGTATATAATGCTGAGGAGCAAAAGGGAAACAATGGGAAACCCAATAGATGGATGGTTACTTCATCACAGTTGCAATGTAATACTTGTGTTAGGGAAGGGCACAAATAAAAATGGTGCTCATTATTTGCAGGTGTGATCACACTTTCTCCAGTAGTTGATCAAGGTGTGTTACATTCAAGTATTCTGGGTTTGTGTCAAACTTTGTCCCTGAAGTGACTTGCCTTAGGTGGGATTTGAACCAGCAACCTTATGATTATAAGGCTGGTGCGCTAACCACTAGGCCACAGCAGCCACCAGGCTTTAGCCACCACCAGTTACTTTGGGTTGGTACCTGTACACACACCCCTCTCCCTCACCACCACGTCATAGGCCTCAGTGGCACTACCTGTAGCCACCTCGATCATTTTGTCCAGGCTACCGATTAAAAACAATGTAATGTGCATGTTCCCTACCCTACTACCTATGGAGCAATTTAGGAAGGTGTTCCATAATGTGCTATACACATCCATTGCATTAATCATTCTCCCCTCCCCCGCCTATGGACCTTGAGAATGGGTGGCCACTTCATAAATGGGGACTGGGGTACACCACATAAACAAGGAAGATGGAACCTACCGGGAACCAATACAGCACCTCCAACAGCTGGCCCACACCACTGAGGACCTGCCAACCCCACAGTACAGTGCACAGGAACCTGGTGAAAACAGAGCTACCTAACATCTGACTCCAGACTACATACATACAGTGAATGCACACTCCTTGACTATGAGCACAAAGAGAAGAGGTGGCAGACAAATGAGAGCTTACCATGAACGTCTGTTTCAAGACTGTGTAGTGCGCCTTTTATCTTCTGGAACATTAGCTGCACATCTCCCTGATTGAAATGACCGTTACCGAGGGGTGCATGATTTGGGGTGAGTGTAGCAAATTCGTGGCCCCCACACACTGCCTGCTACAACCAGGCAGAGAGAATGGGAGAAAGGAAGGGAGCATCAGGCGATGTGGAAGAGAGGAAACGGAAGGCGTGGTGGCTGAGGGCCAACAATAATTCCCCCCCCCCCCCCCCTAAATACACAGGTGTACCCAAGCATGCTAAGTGAGGGTAAAACCCTGTAAATGATTATTACGAACAACCGGCAAGGTCTCAGTGCAGGAAATGGCAGGTAAAATGGCAATGAAGAAAGGGAAGGCAGGTGGAGACGCCCATACTTTACTACTCATAATCGAAACCATGTGTTCCTAATCGCTATCTGAGCTGGGCACGCTTAGGAATTATGTGTATAATGGAAAAAGAAACGCCCATATCAGAATCGTCTATTCCCCCGTCTCAATGGGCGTTCTTGGCGCCCATATAAACTCCCACTCCGTATTTTCGAAAATCCCATTGGTACAATGCCACCACGCATGCCGCCGACCCGGAAGGGTAATTTTCTCGAGGCAGAGGTGGAGCTCCTGGTGCAAGAAATTGTACAGCGGCACCGGAGTCTGTTTGCTCCCACAGGGCAGAGGCTGGCAGCAACAGTAAAGCAGCGGGAATGGGAGGCAGTACGGGACAGCCTGAATGCTGTCTTCCATGCTGGGAGAGACGTGGAGGACTGCAAGAGGAAGTGGCGGAAGCTGAGGAGGGATGTTCGGAGGAAGGCGGGGGCCAATCCCCCAGGCAATGACACTGCCAACCTTACACCCATGGAGCTGATGGTGTACTCCCTCCTACCCCAGGAGGGCATCCACGGGATTGGCTCCATGGACACCTCGGGCCAGGCTGAGGACTCAGGTAGGTGTTTCATTATGCAGTTGGGGTATCTGTTGTGCTGCAGTACACTTGTGTTATAGAAGTTGGGGTCAGGGGGAGGGAGGTGAGGAGTGGGGGGCAGGAGGAGGGAGGGAGATAGGTGGGGGGGGGAGTATCTCTGGCTGTCTTTATGTATATTAACAGGCCACCTTTATGATGCTGTTTTGACCTGGTAACCCCTACTCACTAGCTCTCTACCCTTACTCCCTATCCCTACCATTGTCATTGGGTTTCCTCTTACTTGTCCTGTGTGCCCATATTTATAGAATTAATTGTAAGCTCTATTTGAGTAGTGGTAGTGGTCATGTGTGTTATAGGAGCAAGCAGACAGGGTGGGTGCTGTGTGTGTGTGTGAGCACCCCCAATATTGAGGAAAGATCATGTAGCTGTGCAGGGAGGAGTGTTGGTCACTGGGCTTAGCACCCCCAATACTACTTTCCAGTTGGCTCCTATGGGTGTGTGTAGGTTACTACTGTGGCAGAACTCTGGGGGCCGTCCTTCCCTACTACTCCCTCCTATTTTCCCATTACCAAACTGTGCCTAGTTCCTCCTGTGACCTCTGTGCTCTACTGAGTGTGGGCCACATGCATTCAACTGAAGGAGCCTGTAATGGGGGTCATAAAGCAGTTCTATGCAGTTTAGCAAGTCAGTAGTAACACAACACATGCTGCAATGTTGTTCAATTTAACAATTATACAACTAACAGCTTGTGCACAACGTTGTGAGTGGTGTCCTTCTCTTGGCTGCTCATCCACCACCTCTACCCAGCTGCCTGCGGGCCTCTCTCTTTCGTACCCGTGTCAATTCCATTCCTCCTCACCATCTCATCTCTTTGCTGGGTCATCAGGTTGGGGGACATACCAATGTATATGAATGCTGAAAGACAAAAGTGGGTTATTTGCACCAACACTATTCCTCACTCTTGTGCTATACAGGTGAAGACTCAGAGGAGGCTGGCCCTAGTGGCCTGCAAGGCCAACGCCCTACACCATCCGTCCAGCCTCAACCTCCACAGCCTGCAGCACCAGCAGTCCAGCCTCCACCACCTGCACCAGCTGTGTATCCTCCGCATCCACCACCACCTGCACCAGCTGTCCAGCCTCTACCACCTGCACCAGCTGTACATCCTCCGCGTCCACCACCACCTGCACCAGCTGTCCAGCCTCTACCACCACCAGCTGTCCAGCCTCTGCCACCACCACCACCACCTGCACCAGCTGTCCAGCCTCTGCCACCACCACCACCACCTGCACCAGCAGAGGCCGCACCTCCAGCACCGGAGGACTTTGTTGAGGAGGAGGAGGGCCCAGCTCCCCGCCAGAGGCCATCCGGCCAAAGGAGGCAACTCCTGCGGCTGGCCACGGAGCTACTCCGCCACAACGTGCGCTTGGAGGAGTACCGCCAGCAGAAACTGGAGCTGCAGCGCCAAGCACTGGAGGCACAGCAGCGAGCACACCAGGAACTCCACCAGGCGCACCGTGAAGGCCACCAGGAGGTGCTCCAGCAACTGAGACGGCTGGAGCAGAGCATCCAACACCTGCGCCCTCAGGGCACCGCGCCTACTCCAGCCCCCGTGCTGCTGGAGCAGCCCCTGCCATCAACATCCTCCTCCACTGACCACCAGCAACCACCAGCTAAGAGGTGGGCATTGCGCTCCTCAGCCTCCGCACCCACTCCTGCAGCACCCGCGAATTCTGCTCCCATTCTGGGTCCTGTGGCCAGACCACTAGAAGCAAGAAGGTGGCCCGATTTCCACGGTGCAGCCGAAGCCGCAGGCTGCCGTGGGGATAGGGAGGAGGACACTGGGAGCAGCAGCTCAGAAGAGACTTCCCATGCAGCACCAGCTGCAAAGGAAGGGCGTGGGAGGGGAAGGAGGGGACGGGGGAAGGGAAGGGGAAAATGATGGGACATGCTGTAGGGTGAGGGTTGGTGGGAGGGGGGTGGGTGTGGGAGGGGGGTGGTGGTGGTGGTGGTGGTGGGGTTGACCAAACACATATGCACTGTATGTAAAAAATAAATGTTCACTTACATTCACCTAAAACTTGTTTCAATGAGTCTTTGTCTTGCTCTTACGCCAAGCTGGTAGGCATTGAGCTCTGCTCTGTGGGCTGGGGGTGGAGGGGGCTCCTCTTCCAGCTCATCTGGGGCCTCTTCTGGTGGTGGCTGTGGCTCCTCTGGGAGAGGCTGTCCTCTGCGCTGGGCCAAATTGTGTAACATACAGCACGCCACAAAGATCTTGGCCACCTTTTCTGGACTGTAGAGCAGCTCTCCTCCAGACTGGTCCAGACAGCGGAAGCGGTTTTTCAATAAACCAAAGGTGCGCTCAATGATCCCCCGGGTGCTGCGATGTTTCCTGTTGTAGGTTTCTTCTGGCCCTGGTTGTGGGTGGATCAGGGGGGTCATGAGCCATGTCCTCTGCGGGTAGCCTCGGTCACCTTTGCAGAAAAGCAGAATGAGATAGATGAGTGTGTATCGCTTGGAGCAGGTACAGGGGGGGCGGGGGGATTTGGATAGTGGGTTGTGGTGGAGGAAGCCAGGGCGGAGGGTTGCCCAGTGGAGGAGGTCTAGTATGGGTGGTACATGCATGTTGCACTTACCTAGTAGCCATCCACCAATGAACTCCCCTCGCTCGAACCTGCGGAAGATGCCCGAGTGCTGTAGGATGTAGGCATCGTGGCTGGAGCCGGGGTACCTGGCACACACGTCTAATATCTCCCCCTGGGCATCACATACAACTTGCATGTTCATAGAATGAAATGCCTTCCTATTTCTGTAGGTGGCTTCGTGTGCCCGGGGGGGTCTGAGGGCTACGTGTGTGCAGTCTATCACACCGATGACCGAGGGGAATCTAGCAACAGCATAGAAGGCGGCCATGTTGTTGTGCAGGGCCTGGGGGGTGGTGGGGAAAGTGATGTAGTGTGAGGTGTGAGTTATGAAGGCATCCAGGAACTGGGTGAGACAGTGTGAAATAGAAGCCTGGGTGAGGCCTGTGTTAGCAGCTAATACGGATTGAAAACTGCCAGTGGCCAGGACAGAGAGAGCGGAAGTGATTTTGAGGTGGGCAGGGATGGGGTTATTCCTACGTGTCTGGGGCTGAAGGAGGGGTGTCAGCTGCTCGCACAGCTGACGAATGGTGGCCCTATCAAACCTGAACCTTGTTAGACACTGCTGGTCAGTGAGTTGTAGGAAGGTGGTGCGGGGCCTAAACACTCGGGGCCGTGAATACCTCCTGCGGTGGGTGGCCTCTTCGTGTAGCATGCATGCCACAAGTGCATTAAGTGCATCCATATCCCCACCACCAGTGCAAGTATTAGGACTAGTAGTCAAACAAACAGCAACACACACAGATCTGTCACTTCCAGCCACCACGCCCTCTGGCCACTCACTCGCCAAACAGTACAGGCACACAGAGACAAACGGAGGTCAGGGAATAGAGTATACACGTGGGAAGAGTGAATGGGGAGGGATAGGGGGAGGGGAAGGGGGCGATGGAGCAAAGGAGTAGGAGTAAGGAACGGTGAAAGGGTATGACACAAAAAGAGGCAGGGCACACAGACGACGGTCACAGGTACTCAACACGCTCGGCTTTCTCTCTGCAACCACCACTTCCGCTCTTCCACCAACAATATCGCCACTCTCCAACTACACACAATCGCTAATGGGTCTCAAGACGCTTTCCCCCTTGCTCTGGTCGCTTTTATTTCGGGTCCATCATATTACGCCCATCTTCCCGCTCAACCAGAGCCATTTCGCTATTCGTTATACGTTGTACCCGTCCACGTCGTATCACCGCCCCTAACACGCCCCCGACACGCCTCTTATTTGGGCGTTTTTACGTCCACGTACGAGCGACACGGACGCACTGAAACATTGCTTTCGATTATATGGATTTACTCGTTTTTGTGAGATTAACGTCCATCTCCCGATTTAGGTCGGCTCTTGGGCGTTTTTTTCGTTCGATTATAAGCAGGATAGCCTGCCTGTTTTAATTTTACAAGGGCACTCCATCCCCCTGCCCACACACGACTCTGGTATGGTATTTTGCTTAATGGGGTCCTAATTTCGGCATACCGTCCCAACCAGTACGACAGGTCTGCAGCCGTGAGAGACTCATTACGTACCAAAATGGTAATCTGGACTGCGTCCTGTCTACTGATGGGGACAGCCTTAAAATCCACCCATCTACCCTGATGCTGCACCTCTGTGTATTTTTCCCAAAACAGGTCCAATCCTCGCCCTGTTAAGAAACTAATATTATATTCAGGGATTCCCACAGGGTGTATGCATGCATACAAATCTTCAGGGATTAAGCCAAGGGAGAATACCATTCTTAAAACAACCTCTCTAGGTGGTGCTACCCTTGTGCCCACCCAACGCAGCTGGACAACATTTCAACGTTTTGGGGTAACACCGCTCCCGGGACCCCGCAACGGACCAGAAAATGGATTTCCCCTTGTCCCCATGTCTGACTCCTGCCTCCCCTCCTCCTTCCCTGTCTCTGCCCCTCCTTCCCGTACTACTGCTGCAAAGGATAAAGGGGCTGATACCAGTATGCTCCCCCCTTCCCCACTCCCTTCCCCAACATCCTCTTCTTGCCTTCCTCCCCTCCCCCTCTGTTCCCCTCCCTCCTCTCCCATGTCCACTAACCCCACTATGTTCAGTTCACTTGTGCTGTTTCTGTCTCTTCCCCCTCTGCAATATTCTACTTCCAGTCCTTTGCCAGTTGCTGCTGTTCCCAACCAGCACTCGTTCCCTTGCTCTGCAACTGTCCCACTCAGACCAGGTCTGGGATCTGTCTCCTCTTCTAGCTGACACTCTCCTCCATGCACTTTCTCTGTTTCTGACACTGTCATACTCAGTCTGAGTCTTGGCTCCGCCTCCTGGTGCAGCTGCCACTCTCCTCCATGCACTTTCTCTGTATATAGCACTGTCTTACTCGATCTGGGTCTTGGCTCTGCCTCCTGGTGCAGCTGACACTCTCCTCCATGCACAGTCTTACTGGGTCTGGGACTTGGCTCCGCCTCCTGGTGCAACTGACACTCTCCTTCATGTACTCTCTCTGTATCTGGCACTGTCTTACTCAGTCTGGGTCTTGGCTCCACCTCCTGGTGCAGCTGACACTCTCCTCCATGCACTGTCTTACTCGATCTGGGTCTTGGCTCCGCCTCCTGGTGCAGCTGACACTCTCCACAATTCTCTCTCTCCTTTCTGGGACTCCTGCTTTGATGGGCATGAGTTTCTGAGAAGCTCCCTTCTGCTCTTTCTTCTTGTTTCTGAGTGGCAGAATCTATTGGGAGCCCCTGCCTGTCACTGGGCTTCCCCCATGATGTCATCAGCACTTCTGATTGAGATTGGATGACAGCTCTTGGACAGCCCCGCTCAGAGGTCTGCCCTATCAATTCTGTCCATGAGTGACTGTGGTGTTCCCACGATGTTCCCGACCTCTGTCCACCATATTTGCTCTCAGCTTCTTCCATCTCTTGTAGTACTCCACTACTCCATTCCTGTACTTTCCCATCCTCTTTAGTCTCTGTCTCCATCTGCAAAACCCCTTGTTTTTGCTCTACTTTCCCTCCCTGTTGTTCCTGGTAACTTCTGTACTTGCTCAGTGTGTAGTGATTCTTCTCCAACCTCAGCATTCAAACTGTTCTGATTCTCCTCAGCATTCAAACTGTTCTGATTCTCCAGGCTGTCTTTCTTCTCTGTCTCTCCCAGCAAACCTGAGCTCTTCTCTGTGGGTTCGGCTATGCCCTGCCAGCTCTCTAAGTATAATGGACGTTTTTGAATTTTTTTCAGTTTCATAGCTCTTTTGTGTTCCAAACTTGCCAGGCTCTCTTGCTGCATGCAGTGCTGGAGCCCCTCCTTATCCACAGTACCTGCCACAACTGGACTAGGAGCCTCTGTTCTACAAGGCTGGTAAGTGGATGGAGCACCTAGCTCTTGGGAATCCTGTAGGAAATAAAATACTGGTGATAACTGGGAATTATTTGTGTCAGTCTTGTCTTTTCCTCCTTCTGGCTGCTGCTGTTTCTCTTCCCCTGCTGTCCCTTCCAGCATAGCCTCTGGGGTGTCTGGAACCACAGAGTCCTGTGTGTCTCTGGGTTCTGCTTCCTGCTGGATCTGGGACTGCATCTGGGTCTGCTGCATGCGTTCCCTGTTCAGGAAAACCTCACGAAGGGGATTATCTCTGCAGTTCTTTAGTTTTTGCAGCTGCCTTTGTTTTGCTGTAAGCCGCTTCTGGAGTGCTTCAACTCCCTTAACATACTTGTCTCGTGGTCCAGTGGAAGCCAGGTTACACATAGTTTTTGCTAGCTTCAGCCGCTTCCTCAGTACCTCTATTTCACCTTCTACTCGATTCAGTTTCTTCACTGATCTAATTACCTCTTCAGGAGTCATATGCTGGGCCTCTTTCTTCTGCCAGGCCCTAGGCCTGGATTCCTCCTCCTCCTCTTCTTCCTCACTAACGTCCTCTTCAGACTCTCCGCTACTCTCTTCCTCCACCTCTCCTCTGATACTGGATGCAGAGAACCCTGCTCTGGAACCCAGGCCCTGCCTTCTTGCCCCCTGTTCTTCACCCAGCTTAGGAATGTTATGGCCAGGACTTACAGTCAGGGTGAGCTGGCTCCTCAGCAAGCGCTGCTGGGCTCTGGTCCTTCCTCCATCCACAGGCCTGGGCTCTCCTGGTTCTCCTGGTTGCATGCTTGGGGCTCGGGTGGAGGAAGCCTCCCCTTCATAGTGTTTCTCAGCTCCAAGTGTGCTAGGCCTTTCAGCCTGGGGCCCTCCTGCAGGGGGGCCCCCTCCCCTCTGCATTGTTCAGCAGCCACAGGGTACAGCAGCTCTCCTTTCAGCACCTCTTCACCACAGGTCTGTACTCTGCAAGTGTGTGTGTGTGTGTGTGTGTGTGTGTTTGTGTCTAAGTATATGTGCGTGCTCCCCATGCCACTAATCTGAGAGCCCTGCCTCTCACTCCCCCCCCCCCCCCCCCACACCAAAAAAAGCCTATGGTCAGTTCTAAGAGCTCTCCTCAGAATTCATCTGTCTGTTTATCATCTTCCTGGGGCAAATGGAGACAGGGATTTTTCTTCTGGTTATATGTCGAGTTTTTCTAGATAATATATTTCATGCTTGTTTTATATTGTTGAGAAATGATATAAAGCTAAAATTCTACACAATATGCTCAGCATTTTTGTTTCAATAAAAAATAAGGCACATGTTGGAGGGGGCCATGTGAGTTAGAAATTAGGTATGGGGATATATGTTAATGAGAGTGCAGAGGAGCATTTTTGACAAAACATCATCAAAGTCCGATTTTGGACATTTTGCTAAAAACATCTAAAAATCGAGTGGTGAACATAACCATTTTTGAATCTGGAAAACATCTATCTTTGTGGTTCACAAATTGCCTTTTTTATAATTTATAATTTGCAAATTATTTACTTAAGAAATTCAAAAATAGAAAGGCAACAGTTATTTTTATAAAAAAGAAAAATAAAGGTTAAATTACAAACCACTATTAAGCCTCAAGTCCATATCTCAGATGAAAGAAAGTACAAAAAATAAGGAATAAATTAAAAAAAAAAAAAGAGAAATCTGAAAGACTAATAAACTTTCAATCATTAGGGCCTTAACAAGATAAATAAACCCATGATCTTAACTATTCTCTTGACTTTGTTCTAACAAATATATTTCCAGATGAGAAGGATCAAAGAAAATACATTTCTTCCATTGAAGTTATTTAACACAACTACAGGGAAAACAGAGAAAAAAGGTTGCTCCCAAAGCCAAAGCAAGAAAAGTTTTCCTCTTTTGATCTGTATCACTTGCCCACAAATCTGCATGTTTAACCTTAAAATACAATTTCAAAATACTAGGTAAAGGTTACTAATAATGTACCACATGAAGAAATTGACAAAAACAGAAGACCCAAACCCTCGCACAAGTAGGTAAGCAGGCAAAACACAGTGAAGGTGACATGAAAGATGGTGTAAATGAAAAACATCCAATGGACTCGAAAAGTTCACATGAGAAGTTTAATTCAAAATATCCAATGAACTCAACACAAAATTACATTTCTGATGTGGACTTTTCGAATCCATTGGATGTTTTTATTTTACATCATCTTTCATGTCACCTTCGCTGTGTTATGCCTGTACATGAGGAAATAACGTTCTGAGAGTCTTCTAGAAACACTGTCAGCTCACCTTCCTCTCTGGAAGGCTGTTTAGCAGCTTTATTAATTGTCTTGGGAAGATAAGAACACCTAGAAATAGGAAAATGCAGCACCCCAGCTCCAAATGCAGCTCCTCAACTACATGTTTCTTAAGCAAAATTTCAGGCAAAATCAAATATGTCATGGGAAAATTCAGAAATATTAAATTATTTATGTTCATAAGATTTTCCAACAGTTCTATCCTATGCAACATACTCATGTTCGCCTTGAATGCAGAGGCATTAACTGTCTGCAAGGTCTGAAACTGAGGTTGCATAACTAACATCAAGGATTCTAAATTAGCAACCTTATCTGTAAAGCAGCAAAATTATCTACCACCTGAGCAGAAAATTCATACAACTGTGCAATCGTCCCTTGCATTAGACTTTCAGTTCTAGAAACCACTTGCCAAATGTCCATCAAAGACAGTTCTCCTTCCACAATTGTCCCACCAGGAATTTCTGCAATTCAATCAAATGTAAGTAGTTCCAGCTTAGGCAGATGTTGAACTGTAGTCACTAGGGAGGGATTTTGTTCAGCCTCCCCCTGCAACTCTTTGGTCGCAGTTTCAGGATGAAGCCTGCTTGTGGGCTGCAAGGGAGGGGTACTACTTTTGGAGCCCATAATTGGTAGAATCCTATTCTGTAAAGGAACATAGGTGCTTACTTTACTTTATAGAATACTAGCCTAACCGTGTATATAAGTGCTCAAGATTTAAGTATGATCACTTACTTTCTAAGTGCTGCAAATACTTGCATAACTTACAGTATTCTATAATTTATGCATGCAAATTTGAGCCCCATGTATGCTCTACTGAAACGCCATCCATGTGTACACCCGCTTGCAACTACATGCTGTTTAAGTTAACTAGGGATTTAGCAAGCACCACCTCAAATGGAAGAAATTGGATTCATATTTATCTTCATAACTTTATACTTAAATCTGAATGATTTATTCATAAATCCTATATGTTCCTTCATAACATTATGTATAATTTACCATATCTACTTATGTGCATAACTCATGTGAATATAATGTTCCTAGTTCATAACTGTTTTAATTTTCAATTGTTCTATTCTTGAATAAGAAACTTAAAATAAACATATTTGGAAAAGAAGTTTGCCGCTTACACATGTATATGCACATAACCAGCGTGTACATGTTAGCACCAATGTTACAGAAGTAGCCCCACAGTGTCTTCTGAATCTGGAAAACTCACATGATGATTCATCTGATTCTTTATATGCCAAAACCCACACCATACACTTCTGGAGAAGGAACAAGATACACCAGCTATTTGCTTTGCTTTATTGGCCACCAGCCTCCTTCCCCTAGACACCCACTGCCCACTGCCTTCTACCTTCATTTGCACCTGTGTGAACATGGAAGCATACAATAGTTGCTTCATATTTTCACTGGAGCCTGTCCTCATTGTCAAGATTAAGCTGAACTGTTAGTTGCTTTTTATCTTTATATTTGCTTTATTATTTCCCAGTTTTACGACCAGAGTCCTGCAAACGTATTCCTTTCATTTCCTCTCCTTTGGTTTTTCTTGTTAGCACGTGTTTTTAATTTTTGACAGAAGGTTACTGGTTCTGGACAATGCCTCTCTGTCCTTGTGATCTAACAGTGGGGTATTAAATATATTCAAATAAATTAATCTTCAGCTGTTGGTATGCTCAGCTTAACAAAGAACATTATCTTTGGTGATGAACTACAGTAGTCTGAGATCCATCTCTATCTTCATCACTGCTAGTTCTTCTGCTTGCTCTAGATCTCCCAGGATGTACAGCCATCTTTCTTCCTTCACTTCTCCCAATATTGCAATGCCTACCCCATCCATATACTGTCATTCAATCAGAAAGAAACCATATATAATGTATACATTATGTTATATGTTAGGATTCTACTGTTAATATATACATAAAGGGCAATTCTATAATCTAGGAGCCCACATTTGCATGCTTCTTGTGCACATACATGTACAGAATAGAAGCATTTATACATTTACAGCCATAGTCTCTGACCTCATGTGCACCGTTCTTTAAGTTAGTCACCTTATTTTTTTAACTCCTCTTATTTTCTTACCTATCTACATGGTCCATCTTTGCTTATACCCTACACTGTCAATTAAAATGTTCTATTACATATTGTGTTGGCATTGTAAGTAGTATACTATCAGGCTCATTTTTGAAAGAGAAGGACGCCCATCTTTCAACACAAATCGTAAGATGGGCATCCTTCTCACAGGGTCGCCCAAATCGGTATAATCGAAAGCCGATTTTGGGCATCCCCAACTGCTTTCCTTCATGGGGGTGACCAAAGTTCATGGGGGCGTGTTGGAGGCATAGCGAAGGGGGGACATGGGCATGCCTAACACATGGACGACCTTAACCCATAATGGGAAAAAAAGGGCATCCCTGACTAGCACTTGGATGACTTTACCTGGTCCTGTTTTTTTTTAACAACCAAGGCACAAAAAGGTGCCCATACTGACCAGATGACCACCAGAGAGAATCGGGAATGACCTCCCCTTACTCCCCCAATAGTCAGTAACCCCCTCCCACCCTAAAAAAACATCTTTAAAAATATTTTTTGCCAGCCTCAAATGTCATACTCAGGTCCATGACAGCAGTATGCAGGTCCCTGGAGCAGTTTTAGTGGGTGCAGTGCACTTCAGGCAGGTGGACCCAGGCCCATCCCCCCCAACCTGTTACACTTGTGGTGGTAAATGTGAGCCCTCCAAAACCCACCAGAAACCCACTGTACCCACATCTAGGTGCCCCCTTCACCCGTAAGAGCTATGCTAGTGGTGTACAGTTGTGGGTAGTGAGTTTTGGGGGGGATTTGGGGGGGCTCAGCACACAAGGTAAGGGAGCTATGTACCTGGGAGCAATTTATGAAGTCCACTGCAGTGCCCCCTAGGATGCCCAGTTGGTGTCCTGGCATGTCAGGGGGATCAATGCACTACGAATGCTAGCTCCTTCCATAACCAAAGGGCTTGCATTTGGTCGTTTCTGAGATGGGCGTCCTTGGTTTCCATTATCGCCAAAAATCAGAAACGACCAAGTCTAGGGACGACCATCTCTAAGGATGACCTAAATTTCAGGATTTGGGCGCCCCTGACCGTATTATGGAAATGAAAGATGGACCTCCATCTTGTTTCGATAATACAGGTTTCCCCGCCCCTCCACTGGGACATTTTGCGAGGACGTCCTCAGCAAAACTTGGGTGTCCCTTTTGATTATGCCCCTCCATACCATACTTTGTATTGTTATTTGAATATTTTTACAGCTGTAATTGTCTGTTGCTCATGTTTGATTTATTCTTACTGTACACTACCTTGGGTGAATTCCTTTAAAAAGGCAGTAAATAAATCCTAATAAATAAATAAATAAATAGAGCTGGTGTAACTGTAGTCAAATAAATGCAGCAGTGATGTGCTATTCCTCAAATTCTATAAATGGCATTCAAAATTGCACGTACAAAATGTGGGCATGCACCCAATTTGCGTGTGTAATTTAATTGAGTAACAAGCCAATTAACATCAATAATTGGGTGCTAACAATCAATTATTGACCTTAATTGGTAACAGTTTGAATTTGCATCTTCACCTTGCTAGGCACTATATTCTATAAAGATGCGTGCATAAATCTTTTTTGCGTGCTACTGAAAAAGGAGCATGGCCATGGGGGCGGCATGCACAGGTCAGGGTGCTCACTAAAGATGCGCACAGTATAATAGAACATGGAAGATTCATGCCTAATTTAGGGATGAGGATTTACACCAGGTTTCAGTTGGTGGAAATCCTTGTGGCCAAAATTTGGCATGGATCCTAGCACTAACCACTATTCTATAAACTGCGCCCAACTGGGAGTGCCGTTTATAGAATAGCACCCACATTTTGACACCATTTACTGAAACTAGCCCTATGCCACTTATAGGTACCCTCATAGAATAGTGCTTAAGTACCTTGCAAATACAAGCACCTTGCTAGTATTTGCCTACATCAGTGTCTATTTCCCCATGAAAGTGCTAGCATTCTGTAAATTTACGTGCACAAGGGGCACATAAAAGCAGGTTAAGAATTGTGTGGTTTAGCAAAATCTGATAGAACAGTATTAACCAAAAATCATTTACTGCCTTCTTCAATGCAATACTCTGTTTCATTTCAGGCTATTGATTCTTTCTCACTAGTTAATTCTTTCAAACATCCTAGAACCAAAAAATGTAGGTGTGTTGCTAGGGGAAACAGATTCAAACATCAATTACTTTTAAACCTAAAAAGTGTTCTATTGTTCTTTACTAGAGTCCAAGAGCACTTTTTTATCATGCTAATTTTAAGCTTCCAGTTAACCTTCAAGCTCATCCTGCTTGAATAGTAAATGGCTAAAATGTATTTTGGTAACAGACGTCATTTACATACATTGCAAATGTGATATGTTATTTTTCACAATTGCTTTGATGTTCTTGAATACTGCTGCCTTTCATAGTCTAAATTTTAATCTCTATCCTTAAAACTCCCACTGATATTACCTCAACAAGGACTCAGTAGTCTGAGAGGAAACTTTTATCTTTAAACATTTGCTAGACAAATAAATCTCTCACTGTTAATGAACTTTTTCATTTCTTTCTAACTTATTTTCTTTCTGACAGGCAGATTACTAAAGGGGTTTCTCCATTCTGGGCTAGTTTTATAAAAGCATTTTCTTCATGTAAATTATATTTTGCACACGGAAAATGTCTATTATAAAATAATGCGGATGAACATGTGTGTGTCAACAATAGCACATGAACGTTTACATGGATCATATGCCAGCATTCCTGGTGGTGTAGTTTGGACAGAGCAGGGGCAGAGTTATAACGTACATGGAAACTGTATAAAATCCCTTACAGGTCTGTGAATTGCTCGAAAATTTTCAGGAGAGTCTCAATCAGAAGGTATGTGTATGGGGGGGGGGGGGCAGTAGTCCTTGTTTAGTTGCACACAAGCTGTAGAAGGCACCTTCAACCATACCTCAATGACCCCAGGTGAGTGAGCCAATGTAAGAGCTCACCTACTTAATCTGCAGGTTCAGACTTTGGCTTAACTTGCCCAGTGGCTTCAAATGGGTAGCATGGCCATAACTTTCTGTCATGGGGCAGTCAGTCAAATGTGCAAGCAATCCCAACCCAGGAACAGGCACATGCAGAACATCTCTATCTTATCAGAACCAGGTGGATTGAGCTCATAGGTACTAACAGCCAACAGGACTTAGGCGGGTGAAACTAAATGGAGATTGTATAGTGGAAGGAGGCGTTAGAGCCCAAACTAGGTGAATCTGAGGAAGAGGTGAAGAGAGGCTAAACTTATTTTTTTTCTGATTTCATATTTTAAAATTTGTAAGTCCCGTTATGCAAGGAAGACACCAAAACATGGCTGAAACATGACCCAAAAGATTTATAAGATGTGTTAATAAAGTTCTTTTTAAATATAAATGCTCCTATTTGCTTAGGTATTTATTTGAACTTATTTATTTATTTGGGCTATATGTTATGGTCTCATTCTGGCCCTTTGTCCTTCTGATTCGGCTTCGTGACCTCTGGAGATGATACCTTCTTTGCTGCTCCACACACAATACCAATCATACCCTTGTGAATTATTACAGTGAGCTGAAGAAGTGAAGGTCAATAAAAATATTGCAGATTATAACTTTATATTGGGTAAGCATCACATTTCTAAGTAGTTTTGAAAGCTACAATCCCTATGTGAGGTTAAAGCTAAATGTTGATAGGAGTGTATGAAAACATATTCAGAAATATGTTTAGTCCAATACAAAGGTATCCAAGTGGGCTAACATGAAAACTATACTACTTTATTCAACATAAAAATTAAGTGGGCAGTAATAAAAGTGCTGAATTGGTACAAACTCCATAGGTAGTTCTTACCTCTGCAGGGTTTGCATCTGAAACCAAAGGATAGTTTTCTACTGATTACTGTCCCTAGAGCAAGCACCTGCAGAAAATTGTGACAGCTTTTTCTGTGGGGTGTTTTTGCCAGGCAAAACAACACAAGTATCTTTATAAAAGTAAGAAGTCACATGATGCAATGGTGTCAGGAGGACAATGATACTCTCAGATCTGAGACCCTCCTGCCCTTTAAACTGTTTTTAAATACTGGATCTAGATATTTTGCAACTGTACGGAAACCTTATTGATAGGTGATTCTATAGTCCTATTAAGTTTATGCCTTGCTAACTTAATAGCTGCAAAATCACAGTGGAAGGAGAAGGAATGCGGAAAAACAGGAGAAAATAAGATGGTAGATGTTGCGGGACCCACTTCACCCACAGCAGGGGTCTTCGGGCCAGCCAAAGTAACAGTGGAAATAACAATGATAGTGGAAGCCTCCCTGGATCATAAGCTAATATAAAATAATGGATAAACACGAGAACCTTAACACATGACTTTAATTCGGTGGCCAAAGGTTAGAAACACTAGAGGCAGACAGCAGCACGATGACTCGAGAGAAGCAAAGACTAAAAAATCTGTGCTAGCAACTAAAGGATAAAGTTGACAACTTGGAGAATCATAGGAGGAAGAACAATTTGAGACTTATTGGATTGCCAGAATCAATAGGAGATCCAGAACTCAGAGGATTCCTAGAGACCTGGATAACACAAAATCTGACCACATTGGCCTTCGACAGGATCAAAATCTGAGACCGAGAGCAGAAATTGTTTGTCTTCTAAACTTTGTGCACAAAGAAGAAATTCTACAGACAGTGAGAGTGGGACATAAATTGGAGTAACAAAATTGTCACTCCAAAATACTTAACAATAATCTATGAATTTGCTGTGAATAATATATATGGAGGAAAAAGAACTTCAATGGCTCACGTCAAGTCTATAGTATTGCTTTGGAATAATGACCCACCTACTTCTTCATTAGTGCTTTAAAAAACCTCCGATTTTTATTTATTTCATTTTTTTGTTTTTCTTAAAACTTATTTTTTCAATTTTCTAAAGTCCATCAATATTCTAATTCCCAGGTACTTATCTGAAAGAACTCTGACTTGCTGCTTCATCTACAACATGGCTGTTTCACCCCGGCTTCATCAGGCGTATTTCTGTTATGCTGCTCTTTAGTATCCATCCTTTTAGATCTCTGTACTGCTACTTGTGATCTTGGGCAAGTCACTTAACACCTCAGGTATAATTAGATTGTGAGACCTCCAGGGACAGAGAAATATCCAGTGTACCTGTACCTGAATGTAACACCTGAGCTACTACTGAAAAGGTGTGAGCAAAATCCAAATCCTATATAATAATTCTCACCTCCAACATTCTAAAGATGCTGCCTGTGTCCGTGGCTCCTGAAGTTGCTGAGCTAGGCTCCGTAGCCAGGCTGACGTCACTCACAGTTGCTCCGCGTGTTTCCCTACTCCTCCCCCTACCTGGGAATCAGCTGTGAGTGTGCCGCTCAAACACCCTCTTGGCGCATCACCCAAGCCCCCCCCCCCCCCAGCACATCAACCCCCCCCCCCCCCCCCGAAGCACATCAACCCCCTTGCCACCCGCAGCTGCCACTGGTAACACTGTCCGGATGCTGCTGCTTCTCCTGTTGAGCAGCAGTGGCCGCTACAAAAAGAAGAAAAAACATAAATGTTTTTAAACATCAAGCACGGCACCTGTAGGGGATTATATATATGTTTTTGTAAGAGGCCAATTTCCTACCTATGTACTCGCTTATGTCTAGGGGGCGTGGCCTCTGCCCAACATTAGCTGCATGGAAAATAACGGACAGACCAATGGAATATATTAGTTTATTTATACAGCGTTATATACAAAAATATAGAAAACTCTTATCAGCTTATAGCATCAGCAATTCCTGATTGCACACACAATGATACCCAAAAATATAGAGAATAACTATGATTATCCTATGGCTAAAATCTGTAATGACAGATAAACACAATACCAAGATCCTAATGATTACCACACAAATCTTATACTAGGCTAACAGCAACTAGAGATCATAAATCCTGACGTCACACATCTGATGGGTCCGAGCACAGACTAATTATCTAACCCAGCCTGAAGGAAGTAAACTATGATCTCACCGTCCCGGTTTCCAGATCAGATTCCTTCCAATGCCTCAGCCGAAGGTCTCAGCGAGGTCACACAAGCTCAGGTGATGCACTTGTCTTGATCAGCCACATATGATACAGACTCAGTATAGATCCTGTAGACAGCTGTAACCTGGGGAGAAGCTTTGCCAGGTATTATCAGTAAGTCTCTTAGGAAAATCAGGTGCTTGCAGAAATGCAAGTGTTATCTTCTTCTTTGCTTCTGTTCTTCTTCTTAGTTCTTCAGCAACTCTCAGCAACTAGTTTCTTTCTGTTCCCGCTTCTCAGATCCATCAGTTTTCAGGGAGCCAATCAGAAATAATCCCATCATGTACTCCCAACATCTGTATGAAGCCTCCTTTGTCCGTCTTATCTCGTACTCTCTCTCCCTCTCTCCCAAGGACATGCATTTTCTCCAGATACAGAGTGACCTTGGAGGTGGTGCAGGCTTCAGTAAATCTATTACACGCTGGAATGCTGACTTCTGCACAGTTGGTAGTCAGACATATAGGTGAAAGGTTGCAACGTCCATTTTGGCTGTAAAGGTGCTCTCATGTGCACACAGGGTGGGTGAGATCACAGCAAATACTCCTACAGATTCCCCCCCTTGGAGATGGAAATTACTACAAAGGAGTAAAGGCCTTCTCCAACCTAACTACAAAAATAAGCCAGACAGTTCAGTCAGGATTCAGGTACAAACTTCATGGTCAAAACTACAAAAAGTTTCAAAGTAAATCTCAACTAATGCAAACTAACACTCTTCAAACAGTTCAATTAAGCAAAATAATGTTCACAAGGAAATTAAAAATGCTAATACAGCAAAATACTGAATAATAGAACCTGCATGTGCAGTTAGTTAAAAAGTCTTAACACATGAAATTAATCAAACAAATCATGAACCATAATCACATAGATCATGAAAATCACATCATGCAAAGCAAAGCATAATAGTACAGAAAAGTGAAACGGAATAAATTGTTGGCAAAACTCTGGTTAAAGGTAACTACATAAAGTCTTGCAATCTCATTGCCGTAGGTGACAAAGTGTTTACGCGATAGCGTAAATGACGAAGGTCTCTCCAAAACACTACAGCACACAGGAGCATGATGACCCACGAGATGGTCCAAAGTGGGATGACAACGTGAGTGGACATGTGGAACTGGGTGACATCAGATGAACGACGTTTGTAATCTGCAACCTCGAGAGTCTCATGGTCAACAGATAATTCAACAGTGTGAGAGTCTTTGGACTGTAAAAATGGTATAAGGTCCATAGCAAAGTCAATAGGATGTCCACGAAATACATCAAGCACTTCCAATTCAGAAACAACTGGGTCTGTGTCAAGATAAAACAGGGAAACTCCTCCTACATGGGCAACAGCATACTTGGGTACAGCGATCACACAAACATTGCAAGGAAGAGTGTAACGGTTGATTACATCATGCTTCTGAAAGGTGACAGTAAGTTCAGTACTAGGTGTGCTAACTAACCATACCGTATCCAGTACAGCTACAGTGGTATCAGAAAAATCGTCATATTTTGATACGGTAACCTTACACTTCTCTTGGACATTCTCTGTGGACAATCCACAAAGAGCTTCTGTTGTGTCTTTCAGGAAAGGTTTACCAGGGCATAGCCAATTAACATCTTTAGTTTTGTGGCAAAGGTCTAAGTTAGGGACCAAATAATGTTGCGGAGCATCCTGTTGGTAAGCAACATACTTAGGTGTATCAACCTTAAGGTACAAATTCTCATGCCAGGTACCTACATTTACAACTTGTTTAAGCTGGTATACATTCTCAGGCATAATAAATGGCAAATTAAGGATGAAGGCAATTTCCATACGCTCCATATCCAAATAAAGGGGAAGGGCAGTACCTAAATGAAATGCAATTTGAATTTGAACCGGTTCAATAGACAAACGGGTAACTTTGGCAAAGGCATCTTTAACAACCTCAGATGGTATTAGGTACGTAGGTATCTGTCCCTGCATTAGCTTACTAACACTAGTATCTACTTCCCTAAATAAATCCTGAATAAGGTCCTTAACAGGTTGTATAAACACACGGTCTTCATTCATGGTACCTTTAATTGTCAACAAATCAGCTGTGTTAGCACTAATTTTATGTGTATGTAAATTCACAAGAGTGACCGTATCAGCAATAGTTTTACCCTGGGCAACAAGTTGGCTCTGTTGGACTACCAACTTGGTCTCAATGGCTTTCAAGTCTGCTTGGATGGCATGTATATTGGCCTGCAGCTTTTGGACAGAAACTACGTTGGCAACAGACATGGAAATACCAAAAAGTGAACCAATGGCCGAAAAAATCAAACCACCGGCAAGACCCAGAAAACGCTTAGATCTGGACCTGGAATTATAAGGTTGCATAGGTTGTACCATGACTTTGTCCAGTTGATGCAAAATGTTCTTCACTTGTGCACGGGCATTTTGCATATAATTGAAAAACCAGGCATGGGTAACAGCAGGCAGAGATAAGTTACTCATATTGAAATGTTTCAGTAGTACATGCATTGGGTCAAGGGACACAACTACTTTCTGTGGAACAATCTGGGACTGGGTAATCAGGAAGCCAGGGGTATCTTGCAGAACAACTCCAGACATGGGACCAGGTTCGATCATCTTGGACCACGATCCCAGCAGCACGGAGATCAAGAACACGATCATCAGGGTTCTTTTCTGCATCTGCAAGGTACAAAGAAAACAGACTATGCTGTTGGGGTGTTAGTACAGTTCGTTTCATCAACACATACGTCTGGAACCAAATGACTGGGATGACGTGGTCTCAACTGATTGATGTGGACCCATTTAAGGGTGTCTTCACCCTTAGTATTTTTCTTGAGGCAAATTTGGTAAGCCACAGGGGAAGCTTTTTCCACTATTGGGAATGGACCACGCCAACTAGGCAGAAACTTCCTTTCTTTAACCTTGTTTCTGGCAAAATTGAAGTAGAATACCTTGTCGCCAATTTGGTATTCTTTAGAGGTAGTCCCTTGATCATAATAGGCTTTTCTACCTCTAGCGCTACTTTCCAAATTTTTCTGAGCAAAGGCAAAGGCACTTTGCAAATGATTACGCAAATGGGTGACATATTCATGAGTGGAGGTAGCACTGGACAAGTTCACATCATTAGTCCTGTACAACAAATGAATTGGTAATGTCATTTCCCTACCTGTCATCATCTCTGTGTGAGTAGTACAAGCATCAGCCTGTTCCACTTGCTCTTTCACCATAGCATCAAACTCGGAGAAAGGTTGGTTGGATGCAATTTCCACCTGTTCTTCAATGTCCTCCTGCAAGGTTGAGGTTTCCACAGAATTCACCCTTCGAGGCTTCTGAGGTACAGACATTTCCCTGGACAGAAACAAGAAGTCATCTTCCACCTGTACCTGAGCACACGTCGCATCATAGGGCCAAACAAACTCGAGAGATATGAGGCCCCTGGGAGAGGTAAACCAACTGTCAGTCTCCCCCCCCTGGCAGGTGTCCCAAGAAGAAGGCAGCCTGCCAAGGATAGGCAAACTTACCTCGACATCATGGAAGGACTGGCCAACCAGAAAGCCAAAAGAATCTCCAGCCGATAGCTCAACTTCAGCAGACTGTGGATTGGTGACCAACAGGTATAAGGTGGTACCGGTGATCTCCAAACATGGCAGAACACCAATTGCCAATCCAAGGTCTCGAAAGTGGGCATGTGGGTTAAAGAACACTACATCATCCAGCAGACGTTGTCCTTGAGCGAGGCGAAGCTTGAGGGAAAAATCCCGAACTCTTCCTGGAATGGTTACATCCTTGTCACAGACTACCTCACAGACCTGGGGAATGGTCTGTCCAGACTTCAAACAAACAGCCGTAGGTTCAAGTTCCACTGGGTTGTTCTGCATTCTACTCCACAGGACAAGATTCACCAGGTCCACATAAACTCCCAGTCGTGCAAGGCAATCTGACCCCAAACATAAGGGTTCCCTCAAGCCCCGGACAATAGAGAAGTGGTGAGTGAATATCTTCTTTCCCACAGTCAAGGGAAGGCCACATATTCCGTCGAGCGGCTTGGAGCCTTGTCCCGGTACCTGTACCGAAGTAGAGGAACATCTGCTGAAGGGAAGTTGTACAGACTTACGAATTTGGCTGTACAAAGAGTCACTGATGTAGGAGAGATCACTAGTGAACAGTAAAGTAGCTTGAAGCAATTGGGTGTTAGCCACTTGAACTGGTATGGTGAATTCATCGCCTTTCTGGGTGATGACAGTCACCTTGCAAGGATGAGCAAAATCAGGAGCAGAGATAGGAGATGAGATTTCAAGTGATGCTGAGTCCTGTGAAACAATCTCTAGTTGGTCCGCTTGTTGCACCAGCTCTTCATGCTTCTGACCCCCTTTTGGTGCATCTGTCAAAGGAGGCTCCCGCATGGGCGGATCCGCGGAACACCGGAGATCAGTCCGCAGGGGAGTGTCATGTAGCTCCACAGAGTTGGCATCACTGACTGTACGCCAGTATCTCCCTCGCACATATTTAAGGGGTCGAGTGACTTTAGACCAGATCGTTTCCTCGTCATAATCCAAAACAGGCCGAAATCTCTTCAAAAGGTCATTTCCAATCAGAAATTCTTCACCCTCACTGGTAGTGATGATGGCTGGGTGCCTGACGGTCATCTGTCCAAGCTGTAAAGATAGCCAAACCTGTCCCACAGTTCCAATACTTTGATTGCCATAGGCCACCAGTGACAAGTCGCACGGTGTGACATGCAGCACATCCTGACCCCCCCCTAGAGATGCCTCTAGTTTCTGAAACAGGCCCTGGGTGACCAAAGTCACCTCTGAGGCTGTATCCAGGAGACCTTCACAGGAAAGTACTTGTTGAATTAACAACTCCACGGTATATCTGTAACCTTTAGATATAAGCTTACCTAGAAAATACCTGACTTCCTGGGATGAGTCTTTTGAAAGAGGCCCTTCCGGGTTCGAGGGCTGAGACGCAGCATGGTTCACGGGGGACTCCTCACTGATGGGCGACAACGCATCCACGTGGACAGTGGGGACGCTTGCGGTAACAGGTTTTGTGGCCACGTCTAGTCATGCTTGTTCTTCCTCCGAAGAGGATGGCTGTTCCACCTCAACAGATTTAACACTCAGCCCCGGAGGGGTCGGCGGTCTAGAAGACTGGTCCTTCTGCTTCTGGAATTTGACCTTTTTATGAGATGGAGGTGTCTTAGGTACATTGCTAGACTCCGCGATTGAACATCTTGCCATCAATTGGTCCAGCTGAGCTTGCATAGCGCGGATCTTCTCTGCATTCCACTTCTTCTGATTAAACCGCTTCTTTTTAGGTTGTTGCTGTCCCTCCTGTGCAATAGGGGGCGCTGCATCCCGCGGCAGGGCCTGAGAGCCCGGCGGCGTAGTTGGTCTCGGCGCTTTGTTTTCCAGAGAAAGCGTGGAAGTGACCGCACAAACGGCGGGTGGTATCACCCTGTTGCGACTCTTGGACGCCGGTTTCAGAGTCTCTGCGATGGGCTTGGCGCGGCAGATTTCAAAAATTCCTTCAGCCTGCTTGAGAAGGCTGGAATAGGGTTCTGCGTTTTTTCCTGCCAAGGGAATCTTTATCGGATCAGGCAGACCCTGTATAAAAAGTTCCCTGAAATCACCAAATTCAAGATCTTTAGAATCGGGCGGGACCCCCCCTTGGTAAAATGCACGCTTCAAGCGATGGGCCCACTCCCGCGGACTCTCCTCCGGCTTACAACTAATAGTATACGCTGCACGCTTAGCTTCCAGAGAGTTGGCAAAGAGACCGTAGCGCTTCGCTAAGGCTTGCTCCACTGACCGTAAATCAGGGTTATCGGACATGATCAAATCTAGAACTTCATGGCACTCGGTACTAAAGGTCCATTTGAGGAGGGCTCTGATATCATTCTCAGAAGAGACGTGCATGGTTTGCAGGAGTTCATGCACTGCCTTAAGATGGGTTTCTATGGATACCAAGGCAGACTCTTTAAAAGGCGCTATTACGGTGCGTAGCATCTTTATAACATATGCCTGCCTCTCCATAGACATTCCTTTCTTGGGTTCCGGCTTGACATGCCGCTGATCACTACCAGGTGTAGAGAACCTCGGGGCAGGTGCGTTGCTAAAACTGGGTGTATCTGCCGAAGGCTGAGGCCCTGAGCTAGGCACCTGACCAAGTGAGCTGATGATTTCAGCAGGCAGTCCCTGGGCCCGTGCCTCCAATGGGTGTGGCACTGTCTCGGGTCTGCTGCTTCGGTCACCAGCCACTATGGGGCTGAATTGTACAGAGGGGCGGGAAAGAGCCGGAGCCATGCCCCCAGTGGGTGTGTTTAACTCGGGTCCCTCCCGGCTCACGTAACGGTTCATTTCGGGAGCTGGGCTTGGGTGACCCACAGCAAAACTGTCGGGGAATTCTAAGGTATACGGCACTTCTTCCTGCGCCATGTGCGTAAGCTCTTGCTGCATTGTGGAAATCTTTACAGTGCACTCATCTAATGCTTTAGACAATGAATCTCTGTCCTTCACTGCACATTCTAATTGTAGTGAGACTGTCTCCTGCTTTTCTTTTACCTCCGCTAACTCTAGCTTGGCTGCGTGCCAATCTTGAAACACAGACACAGATTGTTCTTGAGTGGCCACTAGCTCCCTGCGCAACTCACTCTGAACACCTTCTGAGACCTGTTTTAGCTCCCGATTTAATGTCTGCAACTTATCTGTTTCCCTAATCTGGTTGTGTAATGCATCAGTCAAACGAGAAAATTTCTCCTGCAGCGAATCAAAAGACTCGAGGTACTGGGCAATTTCTTGCTTTAATGTGGAATTAAGTGCTTCACAATCAGTTAGGTCACACTGCAAAGTTTTACACTTATCGTACAGTGTCTGGCACTCCGTACAAATCTCTTCAGAGGAGTCAGGTGGGGCGGGGCTTACATTGGTCCCTGCTAAAGCAGATCTGGCAGTGTCTAAATCAACTCGTAATGCAGCTAACTCACTGTCTCGCTCCTGGACAGTTTCCCTAGTCTGGGACAAATCTAACTGCAACTCTGCTATGCGATCTGTTAGAGGTACAGATATCTGTCTTATCTCATTCATCAAAGAGTCCTTGACTGCCAAAAGAGACACGCCCAGTTCACAAAGCATCCATTGTGACAAATGCTGTTTCTCTTTTATAATTGTATTTAAAACCGTAGCATATGCTTCTGAGCTATTCGGTGACCTGCTACCAAATAAAGCACGTACAGACTCTATTGTAGGAGGAGCTGGTTTCGCCTTACTATGAGAGAGCGGCAGTAATATCTTAAGCACGCCCCTCTCCTGTTCACTCAGAAGAATTTCAGGCAATGTGCCAACAGTGCCGGTCGCCATGTTAAAGACTAAACACACCCTGTTCCTTCCTTACAGAGTTAGAGAAACCGTTCTTCTCTTTTTGGAGCTCAGAGTAATAAATCTGTCAACCAATTGCAGCAATAAAACACAGCTGTATAAACAAAAGTCTGCCGTCAGCTAGGGCGGAACTGCAGTTCGTGCAGAGAGAAACAGAAAGTCAAACCAGCTTTCTGAAAACACTCAGAAAAAGTTTTAAATTCTGCTGGTCCTGCACTACCGTCCCGGATGAGAGCCCCAATTTGTAGGGGATTATATATATGTTTTTGTAAGAGGCCAATTTCCTACCTATGTACTCGCTTATGTCTAGGGGACGTGGCCTCTGCCCAACATTAGCTGCATGGAAATAACGGACAGACCAATGGAATATATTAGTTTATTTATACAGCGTTATATACAAAAATATAGAAAACTCTTATCAGCTTATAGCATCAGCAATTCCTGATTGCACACACAATGATACCCAAAAATATAGAGAATAACTATGATTATCCTATGGCTAAAATCTGTAATGACAGATAAACACAATACCAAGATCCTAATGATTACCACACAAATCTTATACTAGGCTAACAGCAACTAGAGATCATAAATCCTGACGTCACACATCTGATGGGTCCGAGCACAGACTAATTATCTAACCCAGCCTGAAGGAAGTAAACTATGATCTCACCGTCCCGGTTTCCAGATCAGATTCCTTCCAATGCCTCAGCCGAAGGTCTCAGCGAGGTCACACAAGCTCAGGTGATGCACTTGTCTTGATCAGCCACATATGATACAGACTCAGTATAGATCCTGTAGACAGCTGTAACCTGGGGAGAAGCTTTGCCAGGTATTATCAGTAAGTCTCTTAGGAAAATCAGGTGCTTGCAGAAATGCAAGTGTTATCTTCTTCTTTGCTTCTGTTCTTCTTCTTAGTTCTTCAGCAACTCTCAGCAACTAGTTTCTTTCTGTTCCCGCTTCTCAGATCCATCAGTTTTCAGGGAGCCAATCAGAAATAATCCCATCATGTACTCCCAACATCTGTATGAAGCCTCCTTTGTCCGTCTTATCTCGTACTCTCTCTCCCTCTCTCCCAAGGACATGCATTTTCTCCAGATACAGAGTGACCTTGGAGGTGGTGCAGGCTTCAGTAAATCTATTACACGCTGGAATGCTGACTTCTGCACAGTTGGTAGTCAGACATATAGGTGAAAGGTTGCAACGTCCATTTTGGCTGTAAAGGTGCTCTCATGTGCACACAGGGTGGGTGAGATCACAGCAAATACTCCTACACACCGCAGGCAGCCATCAGACAAACCTCCCCTCGGCACATCACCCAAGCCCCCCACCGGGCACATCAACCCCCTTGCCACCCGCAGCTGCCACTGGTAACGCTGTCTTGCCGCTGCTGCTTCTCCTGTTGAGCAGCAGCGGCCGCTACAAAAAGAAAAAAAGCCATAAATGTTTTTAAACATCAAGCGTGGCACCGCAGACAGCCATCAGGCATTGGCTGTCGGCTCTGCAACCGCTCCTCCTCTTGCCTCCACGTCACTGCCCCTGGAGTAAGACCCCGGAGGAGCACAGCAATGTGAGAGGCAAGAGGAGGAGCAGCTGCAGAGCCGACAGCCAATGCCTGATGGCTGTCTGCGGTGCCGCGCTTGATGTTTAAAAACATTTATTGTTTTTTTTCTTTTTGTAGCGGCCGCTGCTGCTCAACAGGAGAAGCAGCAGCGGCTGGACAGCGTTACCAGTGGCAGCTGCGGGTGGCAAGGGGGTTTGATGCGCCGGGGAGGAGGGGAGGGTCGCTGGACATGGATGGCTGGAGAGGGGGCAGGGGAGAGGGAGTTGGGGAGGGGGTCCCTGCGAGAAGGGGGTGGGGGACCTACGAGAGGGGGGCACACACTCACTGTCTCTCACATACACTCTCTCTGACACACTCTCTGTCTATCACACTCTATCTCTCTGTCACACACTCACAGTCTCACACACACAGACACTCTGTCTCTCACACACTCTCTCACACAAACACACATACACACACTCTGTCTCTCTCTCATTCTCTCTCTGACACACACGCTCCATCTCTCACACACACTCTCTCTCTCAAACATACACACTCCGAGGAAAACCTTGCTAGCGCCCGTTTCATTTCTGTCAGAAACGGGCCTTTTTTACTAGTAAATAAATAATTATGCATCTGACTTGCTGCCAGGACCCAACAGCTGCAGGAAATAGATGGTACACAGCTGATAGAAAGAAGTATAAAAGAAATGTTCTCTTCAGGTGAGAAAGAAGGGAACTGGCAAGTGGGGAAAGATTTTCCTCAGGAAGCTAGGGGCTTACAGGACAGGGGTCAGAGTAGCCTAAGCACTGAGCACAATCTCAAAGAGAGCATTATGTAGCAGACTGGGTAGTGCTGAAAAAGAGGCAACTGTAATTGGAAGCTGAGTCCAGGATGAACTACAGTGAAGTGGAGAGGGTCCACAGCACAAACGGTGGATACTCAGTGGACTGTGGGAGAAGCCAAGACTACAGGTGAAAAAAATTAGTAGTGAATTCTGGTCTGGAATGTGGTTTAGACCACTATGCTTGGCAAAGGTGAGAAAGACAGGACCCAAGTGAGGTTACTATAGGTAAATAAGCAAGGCTGGTCTACAATGTGATTTAATGCAGACCAGAAACTCAGCATGACCATGGTAGTAAAAGGTACTGGGGCATGAGAATTAATGAGTCTAAAGCTACTGCAACCTACTCCTCACCGGCCTCCCACTTAGCCATCTATCCCCCCTTCAGTCCATCCAGAACTCGGCCGCACGTCTTATCTTCCGCCTCAACCGATATACTCATATCACCCCTCTCCTCAAGTCACTTCACTGGCTTCCGATCAGATACCGCATACAGTTCAAGCTTCTCCTACTCACCTACAAATGCACTCGATCTGCAGCCCCTCCTTATCTCTCTACTCTCATCTCCCCTTATGTCCCCACCCGTAACCTCCGCTCTCTTGACAGATCCCTCCTTTCAGTACCCTTCTCCACCACCGCCAACTCTAGGCTTCGCCCTTTCTGCCTCGCTTCACCCCATGCTTGGAACAAACTCCCTGAGCCCATACGCCGGGCCCCCTCCCTACCCATCTTCAAATCATTGCTCAAAGCCCACCTCTTCAATGTCGCCTTCGGCACCTAATCACTACACCTTTTCTCAGGAAATCTAAACTACCCCAACTTGACATTTCGTCCTTTAGATTGTAAGCTCTCCTGAGCAGGGACTGTCCTTATTTGTTAATTTGTACAGCGCTGTGTAACCCTAGTAGCGCTCTAGAAATGTTAAGTAGTAGTAGTAGTAGTAGTAAAGCAGAAAAGGCTAGATGGAAAATGTGGTCTGGGGGATTGTTTAAATCATTCCAAAACAGGGGGTATCCTGAAAACCTGACTATGTGTGTCCCGAGGACTGTGTTGAGAACCCCTGCTCCAGATCCTTAGTCAGGCCAAGGTAGTAAAAGCTACCAGGGCAGGAGGACAAGGAAAACAATTACAAAAGGATGATGGTAACTCTTTGGGATAGCCTTTATGTTTAAAGGCTTACTAGAAGAAACCCACAATGATGAAGAGAGGAGATTCTTTTATTGTCCTCCTTGAAGGCTTAGGGAGAGAAACAAAAGCCGGCTAAAGTGGGAAAATATTTGTTTATAATCTCCTAAGGCTCAGGAAAAGAAACTCAAATTCTGCATAGAAGGGAAAACCTTAATTATAATCCTCTTTGATAATAAATGAATGTTTGGGATCTGGACACAGCATCTTAGAATCTGGAGCCTTGACCAAGAGTCCTGAAAGAAATGAAGTAAGGAAAACATATGAACGCACATGAAGGCATACATGACAAATTTGGAGGAAGACAAATAATTGCAGACAATGTGATGTTTAGTAGAAAGATATCATGATTCTGAATGAGGTGAGACAAAGGTACTTTACTTTACTTTACTAGGTGCTTATATTTTGCTCAGACCTTGAGAGGTTCAGAGCAGATTACAGATTAAAGAGAATTCAACAAGATTGCATTGGGATGCAAGATTGCATAGATGCAGTGAAAAGGACTTCAGTTTGACATTAGACAAGTTGGGGAACCAGATTTATGAGGAGTTTGATAAGTTTGTGCAAGGCATGATATGATCAAGATAACTGCAAACTTAAACATAATGGAGGGAATTCTATAAACAGTGCTGAAACTTGGGTGCTGAAAAATTCAGCGCTATTTTAAAAAGGGAGTGTGTCTTATATAGAATAGCATTTAGTGCAGATCCTGCATCTAACTTTTGGCTGCCAGACTTACACCTGCTAAAATCTGGTGTAAATGCCAGCATCCAAGGTAGGCATGGTAAGGCAGTATTCTGTAATTCTGTATGCAACCTTTTGGAATGCCACTGATATGCCCCTGCCCATGGCCCCTTTTCAGACGTGCGCTATGAGAGTTAGGCACTACGCCTTATAGAATAGCGCACAGCTGGTTGTGTGTACAAATCCTAACTGATTTAAAGATCAGATTCACTCGTTCATTCAGTTGTCAAACAAAACATAATGTGAATCACAAAACACAATGATCTACAACTATAGTTAAAAGGGACAGACAGAAAGAAATCAAGGGCAGAGGAGATGGTCAAGGGGCCAGTGCCAGGTCAGGCGGCAATGTATAATCACCCAGAGGAATGAGAGGAAAAAAGTCTGGAAAAAAAGATGGGACATAAGGAGGGAGTGGAACCAGGGGTAAGATTGCTCACTGTGGAGTTCCACAGGTAAAGCATTCCAGAAGCAGTACAGAAGAAGGCAGAGTGGCTGGTAGATTCAAGACAAGAATGGTGAATAGGAAGTAGGGTCAGGTGAGAAGAGAGGGTGGAGCACAGTGCATAAGAGGGCGTATAGAATGCGATCAGAGCAGAGAGATAAGAGGGGCAGCCAGAGTGCAAGACCCTATGTGCCAAGATAAGGATCTTGAATTGAACCTGGAAAGAGATAGGAAGCTAGTGATGGTGAGCAAGCAGAGGAGTTATGTGGTCAAACCTGTGGGTGTGGGAGAGTAGACAGACAACAGTATTTTGTACAGTTTTGAGGTTCTTAATGGCAGTTTTAGGGAGACCAGAATAAATAATATTACAGTAGTCTAGCCAGGCGGAGACCAGAGAGCAAAAGAGGGTAGCACATGAAAAGAAATCCAGGTAGCTGCGAAGGGAACAGATAAGGTGGAGGGAGAAAAAACAAGCTCTGATGGTTAAGGAAATATGAAGGCTGAAGAAAAATTGGAGATCCAGGGTAACACCAAGATACTTCAGGGACTAGACCAGTTGGAGGGGGTATTATGAAGGGAGGGAGACTATGAGGGGGAAAAAGATCGGACAGTGATCCAGAAGACAATGGTTTAGAGGGATTCAAAATCAAGTGATTAGAAGAAAACCAGACATCAATCGCGGACAGACAGGTTTGAAGGGCAGACAAATCAATATTGGAAGTATTTTGGGCTAAGACTAGTAGGATGTCAGCATAGATATAAAAGTTGAGACCAAATGATTGGATAAAAAAGGCAAGAGGACTGAGAAAAGTATTAAAGAGTACTGGCGAGAGAGAGGAGAGAATCCTGAGGGACACCACATGAAAGAGACACAAGCTCAGAAAAATAATCGCAAAGCATAACAGAGAAAGAAGGCTCACTAAGGAAAGAGGAGAACCAACCTAAGACAGAACCAGAAATACCCAGGGAAGTGAGTCTTCTCAAAAGAAGAGAGTGACTCAAGATTGAATGCAGCACTGAGGTCCAAAGAGACCAGAAGGGTATAGTAACTACGGTCAAGAGAATTAAGGATGCCATTGAGCAGGGCCATCAGAATGGTTTCTGTGGAATGACTTGACTGGAAGCTGGATTGGTGGGGATGGAGAGAGGAGAAAGAATCAATGTGACAGGTAAGCAGGTCCAGGATGACTCATGTAAGCTTAGACAAGAAACTTAGGTTGGCAATAGCTCTGTAATTAGAAAGCAGAGAAGGGTCAAGAGAAGACTTCTTAAGGATGCATCTAACTATAGAAGTCTTCCAGGAGGAGGTGAGAGAGTCCATAGAAGGAGGAGAGGACAAAGTGGGGGGAGGACTGGGAGGGAAAGGTTCACAGAGGTGGTCAACTTTGAGAAGTAACAGACAAAGTCAGCTGCAGAGACAAGGGGCAAGAAGGCTGAGGATCAATTGAGGCTAATTGGAGAAACAAGATATTAGCCCTCTCCTCGTCACTTCATTGGCTCCCTATCCATTTACATATACATTTCAAACTCCTCTTATTGACTTACAAGTGCATTCACTCTGCAGATCCTCAGTACCTCTCCTCTCTCTGCCTACACCCACCCCCCAAGGCACTCCATTCATCGGGTAAATCTCTCTTATCTGTACTTTTCTCCTCCACTGCCAACTTCAGACTCTGTTCCTTTTATCTTGCTGCACCATATGCCTGGAATAGACTTCCCAGTGTATCAAGCTTCATTTCTGGCCATCTTCAAATCTAGGCTAAAAGCCCACCTTTTTGCTGCTGCTTTTAACTCCTAACCCCTATTCTCTTGTACAGTACCCATGTATGTTTTATCATTCCCACCAGAGTAATTCTCTTACCCCTTATTTGTCCTGTTTGTCTATCCTGATTAGATTGTAAGCTTTTTCGAGCAAGGACTGTCTCTTCATGTTCAAGTGTACAGTGCTGTGTTCATATAGTAGCGCTGTAGAAATGATAAGTAGTAGTAGTAGTGGTAGTAGTAAGTTTAAAAAGTTGCTTAGGTCGACTGGCCCGATCGGAGAGAAAGGAGGAGTAATAATGGCAGCAGGCAAGGCAGAGTTGAGAATGATGGTGACTGAGGGAAGCAGAAAAACAGATGGTTAGAAGGGAGCCTGGAGCCAGATATATGCCAACCTATGGAATTGCTTCTTAAGACTCGAAAGGCACCTTGCTTATGAATAGAGTTAAAAATCCTAGTGCTGAGGGGGACACAAGAAGAAACTGCAGCATGGAGAGAGGAGTCCCAGAGACATAACTGTTCTTCTAAGGGGCGGAAAGCGAAAGTCAGAGGGGAAAAAAAGAAAAAAAAAGAGGGGAAATGGTGGAGGGGTCAGCAAAAGCAGCAATGTTGGGGCAAGAGAGGGTAAAAGAGGTGGGGACAGAAGCGGATGAGAGGAACCAGAGAGAGAAGTTGACAAGGAAGTGATCCGACCATGGGACTGGAGCTGTAGGATGAGGAAAAACAGCCAGGGCATCAGACTGATGGGATAATATGAGATCAAGCATCTGTCCTGCTTCATGGGTCGGGAGGTGGATATGTTGCACCAGATCAAGGTCATGAAGGAATGAAAGCATAAGCTTATCTAAAGGCTTGAGCAGGTAAAAAAAATGGACATTAAAGTCACCTAAGATAAAAAGGTTAGAGAAATGTGTAGCATTGTCCGACAGACAATGAAAAAAGGAGTCTAGGAGTGTAGCATCAAGGGAAGGGGCAAAGAGAGAGCAAGAGGAAATGAATTAGAGGAGAGACATTCAGATGAAGAAGAAGGGAGTCCAGGAAAGAGAGAAGTTTATGCGAATAGTCCAAAAAAGAAAAGTGTGAGGGAGCAAAGAGAGCAAGGCCACTACCGATCCTATTTGTACAGCAGGAGGCAAAGTAGGCTGAGAAAGTTGCCAGGAGGCACTGGGCCAAATTGGAGTCTTCAACGGGACCAAGCCAAATCTTGGTAAGAAAGAAAAGAGAGTCAGGATGGGAAGAAAGGAGGTCATGAACTACCTGTGTCTTGGATTAATAGTACAGACAAAGCAGGAAGAGGGAGAGAAAGCAGGAAGAGGGAGAGGGAAATGATGGCCGGGTGGGGGGGAGGGAGAGGAGGAGGCCAGGGTAGAGGAGACCGAGATAAGGGACTGACACTCCAGAAGATGGATGACCGGGCAGGAAACCAGGGTGTGGCGACGTGACCAAACGGGGCTGGAGGGGGGGCGGTTACCCCATATCACTGGGATTGAGGTCGTAATCAAGAAAGAGAAGAGCAGGCACACGATGTGGAGGTAACTAAGGAGCACGGGTCCACCCAGTTGTCACCCAGGAGCCGCCCCAAGGAGCTCGCCCAATGAGAACGACCCGGTCGGGAAGTAATCAGGGAGAGACACCAGATGGAGGAGGCCCATGGGAGAGGCTAGAACCAGGTCTTGAAGTAATCGGGAAGAGTCATCAGACCTGGAACGAGAAGAGAAAAACAGTTCAGAGTAAAGCAGGCAAAGCAAAAAGCACAGCAAATTCAAACAAATAGTGAACCAGAGTGCATTGAAACTGTTAATTTTTTTTCTGCTCCACAATACCATCTATGTTAACAGTTTTTATTTTTAATTTCTAATATGCTGCCTGCAAGCCATGTATATTCAGGTACAGTAGGTATTTTTCTACCCTGGAGAGCTCACAGTCTAAGTTTGTACCTGAGGAAATGAAGGGTGAAGTGTTTTGCCCGAGACCACAATAAACTGCAGTGGGATTTGAACTTATCACCCCCCCCCCCCCCAAATTTAAATCACTTCTGATTCTTGCCTGTAGGAGAATATATTTTATAAGTAGAGTGTATTGGCTACTGTGGAGCAGCAAAAATTAACAGTTGCATCTATGCTAATAGCTCACTCACAACTCTGTCAGTGTAAAATGGCCTAGGTCTAGTGAGGGATCTTCAAGGCGTGGTAGTTTATTATTCTTGATTCTGAAGAAAGGATAAACATCTGTATGCAAGTTGCTTTCATCCCACATCTGATTTTGCAGAACTATGAATTTGAGCTGAAGAAGAACTGGATGAGCAATCAACAGAAAGAGTTTACAGGTGTTTCGCATAATCATACCTGAATAGGCATTTAAAGCATTCCTGAGTTGGAAATGATAAATATGTTTGATAGTTTAGGAGAAGCAATCTGTGTTTTTTCAGATATGCAGTAGACAGAAAAAAAAACAGATGGAAAACAGTTATATCAGAATCAGGATTCAAAGATGTCAGCTTTCTATAAATGTTATGCATTTCATGTGTACTTAAATGCTCCTGCAAGGATATAATATTGCTTCCATATGGTAAACCTCAGGCATATGGCCATCTAATTATTACAAGAATTAATTTAAGCATTTTGCTTTAATTTCTTTTAAGAACTTCTAATTTGCTTTTCAGGACTTATTTAACCTAAAGCAGTATACAAAGAGGCAGAAGAATCATTTGAGCAACACACCATTAAAATAAAAATCAATTGAGCTTTAAAATAAAGGATATAGTACACACACACACAGGAAACAAAGTATTCATTCTGTATAGTACATCATGAAAATAAGATCATATAATACTGACTATGCTTAAAAATCAATAAAATTAAGAACACTTGGTAAATATATCTAGACTGAATTCTAATTTTGCAACAGCTTTCTATATATTCAAGACTTTCTAACACCTGACCTAACCTGAAAACGTTCAATACTGAATATTAAATTATAAACAGAAAAGATCAAAATACAGCACTCCAACTAATCCTGATGGTTAAAATCAAATTCACACTCACAAACACACTAATTTTGCAGGACAATATAAAAGAATTCCTTTAGCTAGTTTTAGTAGTAGAGTGGTGGTTAGAACAGAAGAATGAGAAAGAAGAAACCAGCTTTCAAATCTCACTTTTCCCATCAATGCTGTCTCTAATCCCAGATACAATTGTAGGCTCCTATTTATTAGTCAGTCATAAAAAGTATTTGCATGCTATTTTATCTTAGGAAAATTACCAAAGAATTCAGAAATCCAGAGTACCTCAGAACCATGTGTTAGTGAATTCCACATTATGTCTTCGGAGTTCCTACAGCTGGGAACATTACATGTTCCTGGTCACAGCAATCCATGAAAGCAGGGCCCAACTTAGGGCTATTATCTTTTAAAGTGGTTAGCTTCCAAAATGGAAAAATGTCACCCCTTCCCATCATTCTTGCACCTGGTCTGTAACTGTGTAAAGGAAAATACAGCCCTAGGTCCTCAACATTGTTTTCCAAAAATAGTCACACACACACAGTGCCAAATACCAGCCTCCCATTGGGACATTAATGATGGTCTAGTAGGGGACAAAAATGATCTGTGTTTACTCTTGTCCCCCAAATGGCATCACCTACCTCTTAAAGATCTTGAAAAATTGTATATATAAGCAAGAAAACTACTAAATGCCCATGACAGCATTAATAAAAATTAGTCTATGCCAAGAGGGTCACTTCTCCAAACAAGAGGAGAAATGGGCCTCAGAGAAAAAAATTATACCTATTGAGCTGCTAACATAGGCTTTCAGGATTACTTACAAGCATCATACAATCCAAAAGGTGTTGAAAAATGAAGTACATATGTAAAGGTGGCACATTTCATCAACTGGAAGATTTGTGAACACCTAATCTACTGTACTAGGGAAGCACTGGGATTAAGATCAGGAGAGAATTGTGGAGAATGAACACTTGGGACATTTCCATTCCAACCGATAAAAAAGCAGACGCAAGAAAATCAGTCATATAAAGAAGAAAAACACAAGAACTGCATTGATAATAGAAGTGCTGGTGCCAGTGCCAATTGATTATTCTGTGACTCATTTAGAAAGAGGTACCAAGGGGCATTTTCAATAGAACATCTAAATCAGAATTTGGATGTTTTACAAAAATATCCAAATTCTGAACAGGAAAGAAGGTCATTTTCGAAAAAGATGGACGTCTATCTTTTGTGTTGAAAAATACTATGGACGTCTTCTGATTTGGCCTTTTTTTTTTTTTTGGTCCATTTTCGAACAAAAAAAACATCCAAATGCAAAACTGGCCTGAAAACCCTGTGCCATTCTTTCGTTTAGGAACAATGAGAAGAATAGGCTTCATACAGACAGGGATTATAATCATTTGTTTATTTTGAAAGATAGAAAGGGGAAAGGGAAATAGGACTTGATATACCACCTTTCGGAGGTTTTTGCAACTACATTCAAGGTGGTTTACATATATCCAGGTACTTATTTTGTACCAGGGGCAATGGAGGGTTAAGTGACTTGCCCAGAGTCACAAGGAGCTGCAGTGGGAATTGAACTCAGTTCCCCAGGATCAAAGTCCACTGCACTAACCTCTAGGCTACTCCACTCTTAACCCAAACAGTTTCATTTTCCACAGATAGACTTCATCCCTTAGACAGGGAAACAGGTTTCCTTTTTTGATTTATTAAAGTGCAGGGCAGTAGGTTCAGTATCTAGCTACAAAGACAAGAAGGAGAAGAAAAGAAGATTAAAGAAAGACCAAAATGCTATAGTATTTTGAACATTTGTGCTTAAAAGAGATAGGAAAAGAAGTAACACACATCAGAGAATATAGTGATGCAGTAAAATGCTTACCTGCTAGATTTGGAATTGGCTGGAATCCATTACCTGAAAAATAGAAGTTGAACACAAAGAATAATTTCTTAAAAGATACCGAGTTATAGAAACAGTACATGAGAAACACAAAGAGTTAATATATTGGGTAATTCTTATCTAATGGTAGTTGATTGAAAGTACTGTTGTTTCAAAATTCAGTAAGGAATCTTGGTTCTTGAATCCTGTTTAACAGGTTTCAATGTTTAACATTGAAGCCAATGTTAAGTAATAGTTCTCAAACTTGCTTATTCTAAGAAAAAAATAGATATGCTCAGAGAAATTGAGAGATTTATGTTCAGAAAACTGAATTGACAAACTGAGAATTGTTTAAAAAACACATCATAATTTAATACAAATATATATAAAGAATAAAACTCTTTCCTTAAAAACTGTAATATCTGTCTGGTTCCTGGTCTCAAAGTCCTGTTTAGCTTTTCATTCCTTCTCACTGTTTGAACAATGAGAATAATATTGGTTTAATTGTACACTGCTGTTCTGGAGGGCTCAGGTGGTTTGAGGTACTCAGTCAAGTGCCTACATCAACTTTGGGTAATGGGTAAAACCCTCAGTTCTCACCAGAAACTGTGTTGGTACTTAGAGAAATTATACTGTTAATAACAGGTTACTCTCTACCCCTTAAAATTATATATATATATATATATATATATATATATATATATATATATATAAAGAGAGAGATAATATTTTTAAGGAAAAATTAAAGAAATACCTGAGCAAAAGCTAAATATATGTTTCTACTTATTTAACAAATAAGCTTCCAACTAAGTGGGATATTGAAGAAAAAAGTGCCACCTAATACTAACATGTGATTTAAATTGCAAAAGTTGTTTCCTCTTCAATTGGGTAGCTAAATTTAGTCCACATTATAAGGAACACCATAGTATGCGTTCACAGTCTGCTGCAGGTATGTTCGATGGAACAATGTCATCATAATTTAACAAAGGAACAACGACAGATGTTAAAACAACTGTGTACTGATCCTTCCTTATAATAAAAAGAGCGGACAAAGGGGAGCTATAGTGATTCAGGATAAAGTGCAGTACTTGAGAGAGGCCCTATCGCAATTGATGGATAATAGATTTCATACTTTATTACAGCAGGATCCCACAGCTGAAATTCAGATTAAGGTTGCTGTCCTTACTGATGACACACTTCATAAGGGTTTGATTACTAAAAATGAAAATCTGTTTATGTGTGTGCAAAGCCCTCAAGTTCTGTATATTTATTTAGTCCCCGAAAGTACATAAATCTATTCGAACCCCTCCGGGATGCCCTATAGTGTCGGAATGTGGTTCCATTTTGAAACCTGTCTCCCAGTATACAGATCATTATTTGAAACTCTTATTCGGACAGCTTGATCTTATGCATTTCCCACCTTTTTGCAGGCTCAATGTGGCTTACAGAGTATGGATATGAGAACGTCGTTACATGATTTAAGAAAACAGTCGATCATAAGCTTAGGTGAAAGAGGAATTTAGATGGAAAGGTGTTAGGTAAGGTCGTGTAAGAGGTGTTTTTTTGGTGTACTTGGGTGGTTTAAGGAATGATTTGTTTCATTGAGGGTGACTTTTGTAGGCTCTGTTGAAGAGATGTGTTTTCAAAGCTTTGCAAAAGCTGGTTAGATTGGTCATGGTTTTCAGGGCCATGGGTAAAGGATTCTACTCAATAAATGCAATATTTGCAAACACTTAGGGTGCCTGAAGGGGATGAAATCTGGGCAAAATGTTGTCCAATCCAAATGCCCCTATACAGTGCCATTATAAATGTGGTAAATGTATCTATTGTCAGTATGCCATGGAAACATTTGTCAACATACCCCATTCCACGTGCCAGTGTTATTACATTCTAGAACAGATTGTGAGTCCTCGTGGGTTGTGTATTGTGTTATGTGCCTGTGTGGGTTATGTTATATTGGACAAAAGGCGAGGAAGGTAAAATTGAGAATAGGCAAGCTTGTTAGCAATATTTGCACCAACAAAAAGGAGGCACCATTGACAGCCCTTTTGGCATCAATGTAATCATTTGGTATCTGTATTGTGGTTTGTGGTTCTGCTTCAGGAGGCGGGAATAGGTAATATGCTGACAAATAGATTGCTTTATAAAGAACAGTATTTAATTTATACATGGGGAACCACATAACTGGGGGGTTTAAATAGGGAAATTGAATGGCAATAATAGGGAAGTGTTAGGTGTGCTTCATTTTAAAATACCAGAATGGGAGTCTAATCGTGTTACCTTCCGTTCAGGAAGCGGTGCATTATGGATTTGGTATCTCTCTGGAAGAGATGGACATAACAGGGAGGTAAATCTTGTGGGGAAATTAGTTGAAAAAATTGCATTAGGTTAATGTTGTAAAGATCAGACGATACAGTTGGGTAAATATTAGCTCATAACAGAGTGTTCTGTGCCATTTTTTTTATGTTGTAGCGTATCCATCTGAAGAAGCTAACTCTGCATGAGTTAAGGAAAAACGCCATTATGGTTCTTAAGGAAATACACCATTTGTGATTAGTTACTAAAAGTTACACCATGGAATCTTTCCTATGAACACAACAGTTGCCACAGGATGGAATTTGAGATATTTTGAGGTATTTGAATGATCTGTGATTGGAGCAGCATCATGGCAAGTTTATGACTGTCAATGAGTGACTGTTGCTTCATCTGGGATTGGCAGCATATCTTTATCATCTAGAGTGTTTGAAATATTGGACAATTGGAAAATCCATTTTAACCTCCATTGACATTTGTTGTACGGATACAATTATTTGATATAGACTGCCTGGATGTTGAATAAGATCCTTAGGGGCCTTTTTACTAAGGTGCACTGAAAAATGGCCTGCAGTAGCGTAGACATGTGATTTAGGTGCGTGCAGAATCATTTTTCAGCGCACCTGTTAAAAATGCCTTTTTAAAATTTTTACCGAAAATGGACGTGCGGCAAAATGAAAATTGCCTTGTATCCATTTTGCGTCTGAGACCTTAATACCAGTCATTGACTTAGTGGTAAGGTCTCATGCGGTAACCGGATGGTAATGGTTTATGTGCGTAAAATGCTGATTACCGCCCGATTACTGCCCATGTGCCAGAAGATAAAAATATTTTCCGGCGTGCATAGTGGACACACATCAAAAATGAAATTACCATAAGGACCATGTGGTAGCCGGGTGGTAACTCAAAACTGATGCATGGGCATATGTAGGCACCTACACGGCTTAGTAAAAGGGCCCCTTAGATAAGTATATGGGTGTATTCTTTTATATTATTTATGTAATAAAGAACTGCATGTCAAGCATATCTGTTTGCAATTGAAAAAGTGATTGTTATGAAATAAATGTGTTCAGGTTGTCAATAGTTATAAAAAGTTGTGCATGGTGAAATAAAAAAAAACTGATCAAATGTGTTTGATTTAGAATAGAATATTAAATTTTAACTGCCAAAACTTTGACCATTCTAATTTTTGGAGATCTCTTCTCATTGTTTCTGCTTCCTCCAGGGTATCCACTCTATTGGCCATCTTTGTGTCATCCACAAAAAGGCAAACTTTAGGTGACCGCACTTATACCACCTCTATGGCTGGTGTATCTGTGGCCATCTAAACATTAGGTGGAGTGGAGGAGTAGCCTAATGGTTAATGCAGTGGGCTTTGATCCTGGCAACCTGGGTTCAATTCCTACTGCAGCTCCTTCTGACCTTGGGCAAGTAACCCAAATCTCCATTGCCCCAGGTACCAAAAAAAAAAAATCTTAGATTGTGAGCCCTCTAGGTACAGAGAAGGTACCTGCATATAATGTGTACAGCACTATAGAAATGATTAGTAGTAGATGCACCTGTACCAGCTTATGCTTGATTCTAGGTGCCTAGGTTTTCTAATAGAATAGGCAGCTACCTCAGGGCACATAAATAGAGGCACCCAGTTATAAAATTGCCCCCTTCAAGGGTAATTGTATGAACATTTTAAGGCTGTATTACATTTAAAAAAACTGCTTTTTATAAAACTGCATAATAGCATACATGCATAAAATATAGGTACAAGGAAAGACTGTGCCTACTCTTATGTTTTCTACTATGTGTAAGCATTGCCAGGAACATAGTTTGTTTGGAACAGAGGTGGAGCTGTTCTGAAGTGGAGTTTGCATGGAGTGTGGACAGAATCACGAAATAGGCATGTATTTTTAAAATACACTCATAAGATATACACTGACATTTACACCTGCTGTCAAGGAGATGTAATGCCCGTGCTTCAATCTGTATATGATTTGAGCAGGGCTTTGCACTAGTATTTCCTAAAGACAAGTAGATGCCTACTTGTCTTTATACGATAGATTTCAAATAGGCACTGGTTATAAAATTACTCCTACAGAATGCACACATTCAACTTTATGGAGCTGGTGTAAATTTATGTGTGGGCATTTGTGCATTATTGGGACATGTTCTGGGATTCTATTTTATACAGGCATATAAACACCTATTTTGCTTTTAAAAAATAGGCTTAAATTAGGTGCCTTTTTGGACTTTTCATATAGGTGACCTGTTAAAAAAAAAAAAAGGACTCCCTAAATGTACTTTCAAGATGAAACCTAAGTCCATCACAGTATGTTTTATTGATATTAACTGAGTTCATAGCTCAGAACTTAACCGTCACCAGCTTAATGAAGAGTGAATGCCAGGCTGTGTAAAAAGTGTAACTAAATTCGAATTCAGTTTATGAGTCATGACATGCATATTTATAGCTGCTGGGTGATCCTGCAGCATTTTTTAACTCTACTATGACAACAGTCGCATCATAATGTTATGTTCTGACCAACAAATTTGCAGACTCTGATACCTATAAGAATTGCTCATTGTTCTGACAGCTCAGAACAACCAACAAATCCTAGAACGCATTGTTAAATTCTAGATTTTTTGTGTATCTTGCACATACTTTCCTTTCTTCTTGTTCAAACATGCTTGGTTCATCAATAAGAGAAAGAAAAACCATGCTGCTGAATTTTCTGAATAATGTTGTCAGAAAATCAGCAACAATCTGCAGAAGCCCATTATGAGTTTGTGAAGCCTGTGAAATTGAAAGAACCCCTTAATATTCTTACAAATGCATTATTACACTTTGAGAACAAATTGCAAAATTCCAGGACATTTCCACACTTTGCAGATTCTTCCCTCTCATCATGCCCCTGCTGTGCAATTTCTTGTACAGCCTCTATAGTGGTAAATTAGTGATTTATACAGCATAGTATGTTTCTTCTATCAGCATCCTGTGAAAATGTAACAACTCTTTATGCTACTGTAAAACCTACTACTTTGGACTGTTTGAAAATATACCACCTTTCAAAACAAAGCTTACTGTATGTTTACCAGAATCCATATTTCTTAAGCTTTCTTTTTTTTACATTTTGCCAGTCGTTTTAACTTTGAAACTGAAAACATGTCTGCAGAAACAATGTCACCAAAGGAGTTATTTTTATTACATTTGTACCCTGCGCTTCTCCACTCATGGCAAGCTCAATGCAGCTTACATATTGTATACAGGTACTTATTTGTACCTGGGGTAATGGAGGGTTAAGTGACTTGCCCAGAGTCACAAGGAGCTGCCTGTGCCTGAAGTGGGAATCAAACTCAGTGCCTTAGCTCCCCAAGACCAAAGTCCACCACCTTAACCACTAGGCCACTCATTAACAGTAATGAATTTCATTCTAAGCCAGGATATGTGGAGTATGATATCAGATTCTCAAACTTACTGCTAATGTAGGGCAGCTAGTAATCTTGCAGTATGGGTGCCTGCATAGATTCCCAGAGCTGCTACTAAAAACAGTGTAATTCCCTTTGTCTGACATCAGTAGTTGCCAGGCAGAGCAGCGCCCTACACTTGAACATTCTGGCTTTCTCTAGAAAGAGGGATTGACCAAGAATGTAGTATTATAAACAGAGTGAGGGAGTTGAATTCAGAAAGAAGCTCCCCTGAGTATAAAATCCTGATCCACATGTGAATAACCCTGTTTTTAGTTTTCCTGCCTTCCTGGCTACTAACCATACAAACTAGGGAAGTGCCCTTCAAGCCAAAGCCTTAACCAGACTGTATACTGTGCTATCCAAGCTGGTGTATCAAGGTCAAGGAGAGATCCAGGAGCATCTAGTTGATGGCAGCTACTTAAGCACCTACCCATTGGTTGTTTGAGGAAACAGGGAACCCTCTGCATCCCTTCTGAGATACTGAGGAAAAAGGAGAGTAAGCCATATGTGTATTTTTCCAGCAAGGCAACCTGGATTTCATCCCATTCATTGGTAGTCACTGGGTTGAAGAAAGTTTATCATCAAAGTCAACAGAGCTCCTGAGGATCCAGTACTGTTCAGCTGATCCTGATTGCTATTAATATGCATCTGAGAAGGAAATGCATTGACCTCCTGCTGCCCACAGTAATAAGCTTATAGGAAGGAGAGTTGGGCTTTCTCTGAGCTGTGGAGTTAAGGGTATCCAACTTCAGAGACATTGTAAATAGTTGTTGCTTCTTACCTTGTATCTGGCTCTGCCACATTGTGTTTATTTTGCCTAAACAGACTTGATTTAAGTAAACAGCTGGTTCAGAATAATAGCCTTTGGGGCAGGCTGACTTATTGAGAGATTGGACAGTATGGAGAGAGAGTGAAGCTGCTTATGGCCTCTTTGAGGACTCTGGCCCGGCCCTAGTCCCAACCTATAAATAGTCTGCCTGATATTGAAAGTGATTTAAGCAGGCAGGAGAGGCTTCTATGCACTTAAATTGTGCTCAGTGGGTCATCTGCCAATATTCAGAGGCACGTAACCGGGCAGTGCTGCTGAATATCAGCTCTGACCAGCCATTTTAAAAGTGGTCAGGGGAAGGGCATTCCAGAGGCAGAGTTGGGGTGAAGCCAGGAGCTATGCGGGTTCTGCCAATATTCAGTGCCCACATAGCTAAGCAACCAATTAGGGCCTTTGGTCGCTTAGCAATGTGGCTGCCAACACAGAATATTGGCTGCTACCTGCATAGATTCCGGTTAGCAGCCAACGATATTGCAGATGATTCCTTCCCTCCCCCTTCCTCCCCCACCCAATTGCAACCTGCCTCCCAAACCCTCCCACCCCAGAGATGCCCCCCAAAGGAAGCTCTTATGTAGAAGCTGGCCTCTAACAGTATTACCATGATGCTACCACTAGAGCCTACGGCCACCATTTTAAGCTATGCAGCCACCAAAGGCAGGAGCAAGAGGAAATCAATGCTGCTTGAAAGATCCCCCTGTGGACCCCAGGAACTGCTGACTGCTACTGGCTGAATATGGGCCAGACTGTTTATGTACAAGTGTTACTCTGAATCCGGGTGTACACAGGGGTGAGCAACATTTATACACAGAAAACCACATGAATGTCAGTAGTATCCCTGGTGAGCTGCAGCATTACATAATGTTGGAACTGGAATTTATAGAGCTACCTAGACCTTCTGTGATAAATAAATAATTAAAAAATTAACTAAAATGGATGGAAACAAACTACTATAGTGGCTATTCTGAAAATATTTGCAAAACAGTGGCATACTAAGGGTGGGGCGGTGTGTGTGTGTGTGGGGGGGTCATCCCAGGTGTAGGAAATAAGGGATGCATTCAGTGTTCCCTCTGCCTGTGCCATGCTGCAGGCTCACTAAGGCACCTTCCTCACCTCCCTCCAGCTGCCACCCCCACCTCTCCAGAGCAGCAGCAGTGGCAGCAGCAAAACAAGCTAAACCCACCATGGAGCCACACTACATACTCGCAGCTGCCAGTCCTGCCACCTCCAACATTATTTTATGTTCTGGTGCAGAGCCAGCAGCCACAGATATGTAGGGTGTGGCCTCACAATGGGTGTAGCTTGTTTTGCCACTGTTGCTGCTGGTCTGGAGAAGCAGCAGCAGTAGGGGTGTCAGGAGTTGGGGGAGATATAGAAAGGAAGGAAATAATGAGAGGAGAAAGGGTATGCTGGATGGAAGGGGGCAGAGAAAGAGGGGTAGATGCTAGATGGAAGGGGGAGAGTGAGATCTAACACTGGATGGAAAAGAGAGAAAGACAGAGACAGAGGGCTGATGCTTTAAGAAAGGGGATGAGACAGGACGAGGGCAGATGCTGTACAAAACATGGTGAGAGAAAGGGCAGGTGTTGGATGGAAGGATAGAGAGATGGCAGGCACTGCACTGGTAATCAGACTTGGGGTCTCTAGGAAAGCTGAGCCTCCTCAAGCCTCGTACTGAAGATGCCTAGATTGAAACATACAGGAAAGACAAGATTAGCTGTATAGTACGATGAAAATTCCTGGTCAATGAATGAACGCTTATGAACATCAACTATATCCTAATTAATCCCCAGAGTCCATAGGCCTTTTATGAAGAAGAAATGATTGGCCACAGACTCAGTAAGCTGTTTTGTTGCTTAACGTGTTGGTGGATCTCTTGAAAATCATCAGTAGCACCATTAATACCACTTCAGTATATTCAGACTCAGATAACTTGATTGGCATGACATTTTTTCATGTGTTGCCAAAGTAATACATTTATTGGCAGTATCTGAGAAAGAAATGGATAAAAGAGCTAGAAAGGGATTACATTCAATTACCAAAGACAAGAATGTAACGTTTTCTAAATTTGACCAGCTGTTTTGCATGAGTCATAAGACTTTTCTTTCAAATGTCATTCTTTTTCAGTTTGAAGAAATAAAATTAGAAATCAACATGAATTTTCTCATCACAGTACAAGAATACATTTAAGTAAGTCTGCTTATTGAAGGAACAACGCCATTGTTCCATTTCTCTCCTTTGGTTCTGCAGAAGATTTGTCCTTTTCCCTTTTCATTTCAAACTGCATTAAAAAACAAGTGTATATATATATATATATATATATATATATATATATATATATAATTGTTTTACGTTCCGCTTGATTTTCAGACCACGGGAGATAGTCAGGCTGTCTTCCACGGTCCATGCTGAGCCCATATATTCAATGGCGGGCCATTTCCAGTGATCAGCATTTAATATCTGGTTTAACATTGGCCGATCTAACTTTAACAGGCCAAGCTGATATTCAGAGCTTGCCAGTTAAAGTCAGACCAGCCAAAATTATTCCACCTATTGTGACTTCTAAAATCAGTGGATAGCTGGTTATATTGTGCGATATTTTTGGCTAAGCTGCTAACCGGATAGCCACCTAAGTGCTGTTTTAGCGGCCATATCCTTCTGAATATTGGCCTCTTTTAATATGGAATCAAGAGATAATCTGCCCAATATTCAAAGCGATTTAAGTGGGCAGGATGCTGCTTAAATTGCTTTGAACCACCTAATCCCCACAGGAGGTTTCTGGTTGAAGCAGTTTTATTTAGGAAGCCGCAATGGGAGGAGCAAATGGGCTTTACTCCTGCCCCTAATGTTCCCACTAGACCACCAGGGATATCAGGTAGGTCCAATAGAGGGGGCCAACCCTTATCAGGGAAGGGGTTGGGGGGTCTTTCCAGGGGGAGGGGGGTTGTGGTTTGGCAGCTGCAGGGAGGGGACTGAATCGGGAGTGGGAAGGGAATCGGGAGACTTAGAAAAAAAAGTTATGCAGGTCCCAGCTAAATATCAACCATGACCTGCCTAAGCTACGACAGCCAGCCCCAGTGAAATTAGCACATGGCCTGGCACTGAATATCCAAGGCTAATTTAGCCAGCCACAGTCAGCGCAGCTGAATATCACCAGGCATATCTTCATAACACTTCATCAGTTTAACTTGAACTATAATTTTAGGAAGAGCAGTGTGCACCAACAGCAACAATGAATTATTTCAGAACAGTCAGCTCTTCACTATCTATCTAAATAAGATCTTACAGAAGGTTTGTATCCAATGTTTCAGCACTGATATCAACAATTTAAATAGCAAGTCATGGGATCTGTTATTTACTAATGTGTATCAAACAGTTAATTTGCAAATTAGTGTGCACTGTTACCGCACAAGAATGATATGAGTTACCATGGTATCATGATAGTGTGCACTAATTCACATATTAACTGTATGCTGTGTTGGGAGTAGGAACTTTCCCTGTCATTCTACTACTAATCATTTCTATAGTGCTGCCAGACTTACAAAGCGCTGTACACATTATATGCAGGTACTTTTTTTTTCTGTCCTTAGAAGACTCACAATCTAAGTTTTTGTACAGGGGGCAATAGAGGGTTAAGGGACCCTTTTACTAAGCCACAGTAAAAAGTAGCCTGTGGTAGTGTAAGCGCGTGTATTGGGCATGCGCAAGGCCAGTTTTTACCACATCTGCAAAAAAAGGGCTTTTTTTTAAATGGAATGGGAAAAGGGTCTGTTTTAAAACTGAAACCAGCACACGCCCAAAACCGGCCTAAGCCCTTAACGCCACCCATTAATCTAGCAGTAAGGGCTCACACGCTACATGCGTGGTGACTGGTCAGCGCACGCCAAGTGCCAACTACCGCTGGAAACGATGTGCATGGGAGGAATTAAATACATAATTTATCAGGCGTTATGGGCATGTACCACATCTGAAATTACCTCCGGGGGGGGGGGGGGGGGTGCTGCTCTGGCGGTAGTCTCATTTAGACACATGCTGCACATGTGTAGAGCCTACCACGGCTTAGTAAAAGCAACCCTAAATGACTTGCCTAGGGTCACAAGGGGCTACAGTGGGAATCAAACCCAGATTGTCAGGATTAAAGCCCCCTGCAGTAACCATTAGGCTACTTCTCCATTTTATAACAGTAAGTGTCTTTCACATGCTTAAATTTATAGAATTCTGCCATCCTTGTGACTAGTGCTATTTAACATATTTATTAATGATCTGAAATGGGAATGACAAGTGAAGAGATTAAATTTGCAGGCGAAACAAAACTATTCCAAGTTGTTAAAACGCATGCAGATTGTGAAAAATTGCAGGAAAACCTTTGAAAGTTGGAAGACCGGGCATCCAAATAGCAGATGAGATTTAATGTGGGCAAGTGCATAGTGATGCACACTGGGAAGAATAATCCAAATCATAGTTATTTCATGTTAGGTTCGACCCTAGAAATCAAATCAGCACCCAAGAAAAAGATCAAGGTGTCATCGTGAACAATATTCTGAAATCTTCTGCCCAGTGTGTGGTGGCAGCATAGGCGTAGTTTGACTGTTTCATTTGGGGGGGCAAAGAATGGGCGGAGCATATTAGCATATCATTTGCATATATACATATGCAAATGAATATGCTAATATGGAGGAAGGAAATGAAATTTACAGGCAAAATATCACAGATGCACATTTCAAAAAGCTGACACATTTCAATTAATAAATTATGAATAAAATACTTTTATTTACCTTTGTTGTCTGATCATTTAGTTTTTCTATTCGCTTTGATCCCAGTGTCTTCTGTTTTATGCAGTGTCTTCTTTCCAGTAGGCTTCCCTCTGCTCCCCACCCTCCCAGTCCAATCCATCTCTTGCTCCTTCCCTCTGCTCCCAACGCTCCCAGTCCCATCCATCTGTTGCTCCTTCCCTCTGCTCCCCACCCCTCCCAGTCCAATCCATCTCCTGGTCCTTCCCTCTGCTCCCAACGCTCCCAGTCCCATCCATCTTCTGTTCCTTCCCTCTGCTCCCCACCCCTCCCAGTCCAATCCATCTCTTGCTCCTTCCCTCTTCTCCCAACGCTCCCAGTCCCATCCATCTGTTGCTCCTTCCCTCTGCTCCCCGCCCCTCCCAGTCCAATCCATCTCCTGGTCCTTCCCTCTGCTCCCAACGCTCCCAGTCCCATCCATCTGTTGCTCCTTCCCTCTGCTCCCCACCCCTCCCAGTCCAATCCATCTCCTGGTCCTTCCCTCTGCTCCCCACCCCTCCCAGTCCAATCCATCTCCTGGTCCTTCCCTCTGCTCCCAATGCTCCCAGTCCCATCCATCTTCTGTTCCTTCCCTCTGCTCCCCACCCCTCCCAGTCCAATCCATCTCTTGCTCCTTCCCTCTGCTCCCAACGCTCCCAGTCCCATCTATCTGTTGCTCCTTCCCTCTGCTCCCCGCCCCTCCCAGTCCAATCCATCTCCTGGTCCTTCTCTCTGCTCCCAATGCTCCCAGTCCCATCCATCTTCTGTTCCTTCCCTCTGCTCACCATCCCTCTGTCTTATCCATCTTCCCTCTGCTCCCCACCCCCTCCCACCCCCCCGCGAGTTCCAAGATGGTGACTCCGTCTACCCCTCTCTCTTTCTCCCTCCCTCCGGCGCAGGCAGCAGTTTTTTCCAGCGTTCCTGGCAGCGGTAGCGATGTACACGCTGCCTTCGGTCTGCCCCGGAAGCCTTCTCTTAAAGTTCCTGTTCCCACCTATGCGGGAACAGGAACTTGAAGAGAAGGCTTCGGGGCAGAGCCAGAGGCAGCGTGTACAACGCTACCGCTGCCAGGAACGCTGGAAAAAACTGCTGCCTGCGCCGGAGGGAGGGAGGAAGAGAGAGGGGTAGACGGACACGCTCCTCTCCGTCCGCTTGGCTTCCCTGCCCTCTCTGTCTGCGTCCCGCCCGAAAGGAAATGACGTCAGAGGAAGGCGGGACGCAGACAGAGAGGGCAGGGAAGCCAAGCAGATGGAGAGGAGCGCGTGCCTGCATGTGTTTTTTTTTTTTTTAAACTAATGGCGCGGCGGCGCCTCGCATCGTTTGGGGGGGCATTGCCCCCCCTCGCCCCCCCCCAGTCTACACCTATGGGTGGCAGCCAAAAAAGCAAACAGAATGCTAGAATTATTAGGAAAGGGATAGAAAATAAGGCAAATAATATTAATGCCTCTGTATCACTTCATGGTGCGACCACACCTTGAGTATTGTATGCAATTCTGGCCACCGTATCTTAAAAAAGATATAGCAGAATTAGAAAAGGTTCAAAGAAGGGTGGCCAAAATGATAAAGGGGTTGGAACACCTCTCATATGAGGAAAGGAGATTAGGAAAAGAGACTGCTGAGGGGAGATATGATAGAGGTCTACAAAATACTGATTGATGTAGAACAGGTAAGCATAAATCGATGTTTTACTCTTTCAAAATATACAAAGATTAGGAGACAGTCAAGGAGTTATATGGTACTACTTTTAAAATGAAAACGAGGACATATTTTTTTCACTCAATGAATAGTTAAACTCCGGAACCTGTTGCTAGAGAATGTGGTATTAGCATTTAGTGTATCTGAGTTTAAAAAAGGTTTGGACAAGTTCCTGGAGGAAAAGTCCATAGTCTGTTATTGAGACAGACATAGGAAAGCCAAAGCTTGCCCTAGAATTGCTAGCATGGAATGTCAGGGCTTTTTTTGAGGGGGTACTTGGGGGTACTGAGTACTGGCACCTTTTCCATTGTCTGTTAAAATTGACCCATGGTCCCCAAGTTTTAATGAAAGAGCTCAGACTCTACACACCAATTCTGCCTTGTCTTAGATTCTGTGACTAGTTGCAGGGGGGCTGACTATTGTGGGGTGTGTCCCTCAGTGATCATCCCATCCCTGAAGGGTGGACTGGCATTTGAGTACCGGTAACTTTTTCGCTAGAAAAAACACATTGTTGCTACTATTTGGGTTTCTGTTAGGTACTTGTGACCTGGATTTGCCATTGTGATACTGGGCTGGATAGACCATTGGTCTGAACCAGTATGTACCAAGTTATTTGAGTGCTGTCTCCTCCTCCTCCTCCTCCTCCTCCGCCTCCTTGCTTTAACAGCACAGATGCGGAAAGTCTCCATTAAGGAGGTGGTAGAGACACAAATGGTGACGGAATTCAAAAAGGCATGGGATGAACACAGAGGATCTCTAATTAGAAAATGGAAGTTATAAAAAAACCTAAACTTAAATGGCTGCATGTGTGTGGATTTGTCGAATGACGGTTAGATAGTGACTCTGGCTGTGATGAACTAGGGCCTATACTGGGCAGACTTGTATGGTTTGTGTCTCATATATGGCAATCTGGTTTAGGATGGGCTGGAACGGGTTTAGACAGCAACTTTAGTGGCTGGAACATGAGGACAGTGCTGGACAGACTTTTACATTCTGTTTCCCGCAAATAAGAAGACAAATAGGCTGGAGTGGACTTTGACTAGAGAATGACACATGGATAAACTTTGTCCCCGTTCCCCCCCCCCCCCCCATCCCCATGGGTTATGTCTCCATCCCCACCCCGTCCCTTAAGCCCCATCTCCATCCCCATCCTGTCCCCGTAGGTCCTGTCTCCATCCATGCCCTGTCTCCATCCATGCCCTGTGCAACTGTTGTGTATAAATTACAAATACAAAACAATAATAACAACTAGCTGCTATAATAATCCTTCCACCACCACCACCCTCTACCCTTCCAACCCCCAAAACAGCTGACATCTACTACCCCAAGGAATCCTAATCCACCCTGTTATACTGTCCAGGGGTACAAAAACAACCCATTCTGTATGCCCTAGAGGGGAGAAATACACTCTATGAAGCACTGTTATGATTTTTTAATCTGTGGATGAATAAGAAGTCATCAACAATCTCAGGACTCAGTCTAGTTCTCCTGTCTTCCACAGTCCCTCCTGCAATAGAAGATGTCTTGTTAGAAGATGTGCTGGTAGCAAGATGTACAGGATCCCCCATGCAAATGTTGCTAGCTGTGGCCAGCATGTTTTTTTCAAAAAAATAAAAATATTGTCATTTGCATCAATCAAACATAAATAACAGTCCAGTACATTAACAGGTTTCAAAGTAGAAAGTGACACGGGGACAAAGTTTGTCCCCATCCTCACGTGCTCTGTCCCCATCCCTGCCCCATCCCTGTGGGATCTGTCCCTGTCCCCACATCCCTGTGGGATCTGTCCCCGCCCCGTCCCCTTGGGCTTTGTCCCTGTCCCCATCCCCACGGTTACTGTGGGTCCCCATCCTCGTATCATTCTCTAGCTTCAATGACAACTCCAGCAGTTGGAACAAAAGGATAGGGCCGGGCAGACCTCTATGGTTTATGTCCCAGAAATGCCAAAGAAGGAGCATAATTGAGAATATAATATCACGTTCATTGTTGATTTAATCATGAATTGATAATGAGTGTGACTATTGGGCAGACTGGACCATTCAGGTTTTTATCTGCTGTCACTTACTATGCTACTATTAATCTTCTCTGCTCCCGGGCTGATGCGCAGACCTCAGCTCTGACACAAGCACAAGTATCAGATGTTACCTGACCTACTGGCACATGCATGTGGTGATCTCTCAGCACACAGTGCCAGTGAATCAGAGACAAGTCTTACATCTGCACACCAGATTGTTCCAGCTTCTGTTCCTTCCTTGCCTGCAGTGCTGCGGCTCGAACTCAGAGAGACACTGAGAGAACCGACCAGAATTTTATTAAATGTACCATTAAATTCTTGCGGGGTCAGATGAGGACAGGTTAAATTCTTATGGGGACGGGTGGGGATGGGTAAGATTCCAACAGGGACGGGTAAGATTTCTGTTCCCGTACAACTCTCTAATTCAAAGTGCTAGAAAGCTTAGCTGCTGGAGTAACAGAAGATGTATAGTGATTCTACATCAGTTGTGACCAGAAGACTACCCAGAGGTAGCTGCTTGATTTTATTTTAAAGTTAGTTCAGAAATCCTGTGGTGTCTTTTATGAAGCTGTCTTATGCACTAAGGGGTCCTTTTACCAAGCTGCTGGAAAAAGGGCCCTGCACAAGTGACAGGGGCCATTTTTCTCATGCACCACGGCCCTTTTTACCGCAGCGGGTAAAAATCCCCCAGACAAATATGGCCGTGTGGTAAGAGAACTCTTACTGCATGGCCATGCGGCAGGGAGCCTTTATCGCCATCCACTGAGGTGGCGATAAGGGCTTCTGCAGTAGCCCAGTAATAACCAGGTAGCGCATGGCCATGCCTGATTACCACCAGGTTACTGTCACGAAAGCCATTTCCCTGGGTTGTCTTTTTCCCCAAAAAATGTGTGTGCTTGGGGTGGAACTACCGCTGGTGACTGGCTTACCGAACACTTTGTAAAAGACCCCTAAAGGTTTAAGAATCCCCTCTGTATATTTCCTCTGTAAGTGTGCCAATACCAGATATGATTGGTCTGCCAAGGTAGAAGTAGAGCTATATGTAGCTCAAAATGAGTTACATTCAGATACACCAGCTGATCGATATTCAGCAGCAGCAATCAGCATTTTTTAGGCTACCGGTAGCTAAATTCCTGGATATTCAATGCTGGGCCATGTCTAGGCACCAGCATTGAATATCCAGGCACATGTGGGTGGATAACACTTATGCGGTTAAGTACAATTTGCAGTTATGTGCAATATTCATCTTTTAACCGCACGAGTTGAACTGTGTAAAGATTTCTGGTTCTGACTCTGCCCCAGGACTGCCCACAAATTATCTAGTTTCAGCTTTGGCACTAACTGCGGATTTCAGCGGCACAATCTGGTTAAATATCACTGAATATTCGCAGTTAGCCCCAGACAAGTGATTTAAATGAGTTGAACCTTCTCCTAGCCTTTTAAATCACTGAATATTGGGAGGTAGGTATTTCCATGTTCTTGAAGGGTTTACAATTTACTTATTTATTTATTTATTTATTTATTTATTTATTTATTTATTTATTTAAAAACGTATATTTCGTTCTATCAAACGATCTTCTAGGCAGAGAGAGGTGCTGTTGCTGGGAGATTGTCTAAGGTTTGACAATTAAAATTCAATGCCAAGAAATGCAAAGTGATGCACTTAGGGATTAGAAATCCACGGGAGACGTATGTGTTAGGCGGGGAGAGTCTGATAGGTACGGGCGGAGGGAGGGATCTTGGGGTGATAGTATCTGAGGATTTGAAGGCGACGAAACAGTGTGGCAAGGCGGTGGCCATAGCTAGAAGATTGTTAGGCTGTATAGAGAGAGGTGTGACCAGCAGAAGAAAGGGGGTGTTGATGCCCCTGTATAAGTCGTTGGTGAGGCCCCACCTGGAGTATTGTGTTCAGTTTTGGAGGCCGTATCTTGTTAAGGATGTAAAAAGAATTGAAGCGGTGCAAAGAAAAGCTACGAGAATGGTATGGGATTTGCGTTACAAGACGTATGAGGAGAGACTTGCTGAACTAAACATGTATACTCTGGAGGAAAGGAGAAATAGGGGTGATATGATACAGGCGTTCAAATATTTGAAAGGTATTAATCCGCAAACAAACCTTTTCTGGAGATGGGAAGGTGGTAGAACGAGAGGACATGAAATGAGATTGAAGGGGGGCAGACTCAAGAAAAATGTCAGGAAGTATTTTTTCACGGAGAGAGTAGTGGATGCTTGGAATGCCCTCCCGCGGGAGGTGGTGGAAATGAAAACGGTAACGGAATTCAAACATGCATGGGATAAGCATAAAGGAATCCTTTGCCGAAGGAATGGATCCTCAGGAGCTTAGTCAAGATTGGGAGGCGGGGCTGGTGGTTGGGAGGCGGGGATAGTGCTGGACAGACTTGTACGGTCTGTGCCAGAGCCGGTGGTTGGGAGGCAGGGCTGGTGGTTGGGAGGCGGGGATAGTGCTGGGCAGACTTATACGGTCTGTGCCCTGAAGAGCACAGGTACAAATCAAAGTAGGGTATACACAAAAAGCAGCAAATATGAGTTATCTTGTTGGGCAGACTGGATGGACTGTGCAGGTTTTTTCTGCCGTCATCTACTATGTTACTATGTATAGTACATCAAATAACAAACAATAATTTAACATAGCACATGATCTCTAGAGACCATAGATACGAGCAAACAAGAAAAGGCAAATGGAATGGCACATACATCTTGCATACAGCCCTCCCAACTCAATATTCTCCTCAATATCATATCTTTATTACCTAATATTAATCCCCTTCATATGCCTGCCTAAACAAGTATGTTAAAGGCACCCATCTCCTGAGTCTCTTTAAGGCACATGCATGCAGCTGATTCCACTGTGGCCCAGCAACATAAAAAATAAATCCAATCTAACATCTTGACATGTTGATACTTCCAGTAGTACTGTGTTCATAGATTGCAACGATCTCCTTGACTGATAGATATGTAGCCTAGTAGTGAAAATGGTGGAAATTCTGTTTGTTAACACCTTAAAAAATCAAATACAAGACTTTAAATCTTATTCTGTATTCCATCGGTAACCAATATAATTGCTTCTGAATCACACATAAATCTCTTCTCAGCTTATCAATCTCATTGTTAATTGGAACTAAAAACTGAATGTCATCTGCGTAGGTTCTGAACTGCATTCCTAACTTGCATAGTACACTATTAGAGGCCAAAGAAAAATGTTTAACAATACAGCCGACAGACTTGAGCCTTGTGGCACCCGTGTTAAAGTACTAAAAATCTAACTGGCTGATATTCGAAGTGATTAAAGTGGGCAGGAGAGGTTTATGCAGTCAAGGGATGAATATTGTGCTTAACCGCATAAACCAGAGGTTTTCAACCCAGTCCTTGGGGCAGACCCAGCCAGTCGAGGTTTAGTGAGCAGTAAGTCCACATTGGGCTGATTGCCACTTTGTAAAAGGGGCCCTAAGTTTTTCATTGATAGATCACATTTCTTGTGAGTTAGTGGGATCAATCAGTGTTAAAATTTGTATGCCATCTGCATAGACAAAAACTATAAGATCTATAGACTATACTAGTGTCATAAGTGGCACCATAAAAATATTGAACAGAGTTGGGGCAAGTACGGATCCTTGAGGGACTCCTCAGTAGAAGAGGATCAAGAGGGCATTTTCGATATGATGTCTAAGTCCGACTTTGGACATTTTGCAAAAACCGTCCAAAATCTGACTAGAAAAGAAGGCCATTTTCAAAAAAGAAAAATGTCTACTTTTTTTTTTTTTTTTTAGAAAATACTGTTTTGAACAAGGTTTTGTGATTTGGACGTTTTGTTTTTTGGTCCATTAAAAAAAAAAGTCCAAGTGTAAAACACACAAAATCAAGCCATTGGGATGTAGGAGGAGACAGCATTTTTAATAGACTGGTCCTCCAGACATCCCAGGAGATAAATGGGGCACCCTACGGGGCACTGCAGTGGACTTCAAAAACATTTATTTTTGTAGTGCTGGGGAGTACATGGTGGTAATTGGGCAGTACCGCGCGCTGACTGGTTACCAGTGGGTTAGCACAGGAGTCCTTATCGCCACCTCAATGGGTGGCAGTAAGGGTTCCTCCCTGAAATGGCTGCACAGCAAGTGCTTTACTTGCCACATGACCATTTCCTGCAGAAAAGAAAGACTACTCTTTCAGCAGCTGTGGTAAAAGGGGACTTCGGTGCACATCAATAACACGCCAATGCCACTGCAGGCCCCTTTTTGCTCTAGCTTGGTAAAAGGGGCCCTTAATCAGGTAACTCCATGGCTAAATGACAATAAGCTCAAACTTAACTCAGAAAAATTGAAGGCACTCTGGTTCTCGCCTTTTCCTAATGTGATGCTTCACACCTATTCCATTTCTGCTTTGTGGAACTCAAATCCCACTAGTGACTTCTTTGAAATTATTAGGGGTTCTCATTGATAATGTCCTAATTATTCAACCTCAATTTTCTTCTCTTATTAAACGTTGCTTCTTCCAATTACGTATGATTTGTTCCATTAGTTCACTTTTACATTCTTCAGCTTTAAATATTCTCGCCCATTCCCTAATCATTTTGAATCTTGACTACTATAGTTCACTTTATAAAGGCTTGAGGCAGAAATATCAATGGAGTCTACAAATGATACAAAACATCTCTATTAAATTAATTACAGGTTCATGGAAATTTGATCACATCACAGCTCTACTTGAACATTGGTTACCGCTCACTTATCATATCATTTATAAAATTCTTCTATTGGTTTTCAAAACTAAAAACTCCAGATCGCCTCCCTTTTTAGCAAGATTGCTAACTCCATATGCTCCTATGAGTTCTCTTCGTTCAAGCCAACAGCGCCTATTGGTTGTACCATCTTATCAGCAGATTTGACATAAGACTACCTACGACACTATTTTTTTCAGTTACCGGTCCCGCCCTATGGAATGCATTACCATTATTCCTCTGATCACAAACTTCCCTGAATCAATTTAAGATAGATTTCAAAACTTTTTTATTCAAGGATACGTTCATATTATCCTAGGTGCTGTCCTGCAGTTGAGTCTGATGGATCAGTTTAGACTTGCCCCCTCCCTCTTTGAACTTATCTTTACTTCATTGACTATCCAACAATGGAGTTCCTTTTCTATCCCACCCTGACCTGTTCCTTTTCATTCCTAATCTCTAGTTTCTTTCTTGCCTATATATTTTAGTATTGTAAGCCTCATGGACATTTTTATTGATGTGCAGGACAGCAAATATTAAATAAACCTTGAAACCTTGAATTGGGTTCAATACATTTTCCAAGTTCACTGAGATTTCTTTCAACTCCTCCGCATCATCACCCCTGAAAACTATTTCTGGTATAAGTAGATCTCTTAAATCTTCTTCTGTAAAGACGGAAGCAAATAATTCATTCAGTCTCTCCATTATGGCTTTGTCCTTCCAGAGTGCTTTGGCTTTATCCTTCCAGAGTGCTCCTTTTGCTCCTTCTTGATCTAACGGTCCCACAGATTTCCTTGCAGGCTTCCTGCTTCTGATATACCTGAAAAAAGTGTTATTATGAGTTTTCGTCTTCGAGGCAAGTTTTTCTTCATATTCTCTTTTAGCCTTCTTTATTAATACCGTGCATGTGGCTTGACGGCACTTATATTGTTTCTTATTTTCTTCATTCAGATCCTTTTTCCATTTTTTGAAGGATGTTTTTTGCCTCTAATAGCCTCTTTCACTTCACCTTTCAACTATGCTGGCTATCGTTTGCTCTTTTTTCCACTTTTGTTTATACATGGAATACATCTACTCTGACCTTTCACCATGGTATTTTTAAACAACATCCATGCCTTTCTACCTAAAATCCTAAATTTGGCTTCTAGAACCTCCCTTCCACATTTTCCTATGTCATTGGTACCCATATGTACCAAGACAGCTGGCTGCTCCCCAACACTATCTACAATCCTAAGTAAGTGACGCATTAAGTTTGCTAACTTTGCACCAGGCAGGCAAGTGATCAGGCAACCCTCACATCTACCAGTCACCCAGCTATCTAAATGCCTAATAATTGAATCACCAACTACAATGGCCGTCCTAACCCTTCCCTCCTGGGCAGAAGCTCCTGGAGACACATCCTCAGTGTGAAAGGATATTGCATCCCCTGGTGGATTTCTTCCTACTTCACCAGGGTGATGCTATTTTAGGAGAACTGCCTCCTCCAAGGCAGCACAGGGGCTCCCAGACTGGAGGTGGGACTTCTCTATAACATCCCTGTAGTCCTCCTCTATGTGCCTCTCTGTCTCCCTCAGCTCCTCCAAGACTGCTACTCAATTCTCAAGAGAATGGACTTATTCTATGAGAGCTGGAACTCTTTGCATTAAGCACACACATATAACCTCTCATCAACTGGGAGATAATCATACATGTGACATGTGTCTTTTATAAAGACTGAATATCCCCCTCTCACTGCTGGACTGTTGTCTTCATTTTAGTATTATAGAGTTGTTTAATTAAAACTTCTTAAGGTACTAGGGATATCAGATGAATATAAAGAACCTTAAGATTATATGGTATAATGTGTAATTTATTTAGTGTTTGCTTCTTAGGAACTATCAGTAAGTGAGAGGCTGGCACAAGTGCAGCATACACTTCCATGGGAACCCTGCAGGAATGGCTTCCATCCCCATGGGAACCTGCAGGAACGGTTTCCGTCCCTTCGGAAACCCTGAACTGCTTCCGTCCCCGCGGGTTCTGCTGGATTCCCATGAACACCGTTCCCGTGCAAGTTTCTATTTTGAATAAAAAGTCCTGACCTTGGCACAGCAGTGTGAAACACTGGCCAACGTCAGTTGGGGAACTTTTCTGTTTAAGTTGGAGGAAGCATGATAAGTGTATTTTGAATGTGTCTCTATCATTTAGAATGTTGTAAATTTTCATTGCATATGTATGTGGAGTGGTTTTTGCCAGTGAAAAAGAGTTTTTAGCTCTGAAGGGGTTACCCTGGAATTCTTTAAGGCTATTTTCACCCACTATTATGAATATATTAGCAGACGTCTATTGCAGATTTCAATCTAATTGAATATTGTATTTAAATTACAATTCGTGTGATTATTTCATCCTCTCCCATACATTGTTTCTATAGTGAATCACTATACATCAACATTCCCTGTGCAGATGGCATAGCTGCATGTCATAAATTCCTAAAAACATCTACCCTGGACCACCAACACTCACTAAAAGCTGTTACAAAATTAATCAAATTCATTCTAACTCACAACTATTTCTGCTTTAACAATGATATCTATCTGCAAATTATGGGCACTGCTATGGGCACCAGAATGGTACCACTATATGCTAACCTTTTTATGGCAGAACTGGAAGAGACATTTTTGAATATGTATGCTATGGTACACTGTCCTACTTGAGTTTTATATCTTGTCATATCCCTTATGCAAGTTCAGAGCGGGTTATATAGAAATGTAAAAATAGCATAAAAATAACCTACAGCATACATATCCTACCCAATTTTAATATGTTGACAAATAACCATGTCTTACCGCTTTTCCAAACATCATCATAAGATGAACTTTGATGAATATACAAAGGTAATGAAGTCCAGATCTCAACCATAGAATAAAAATAAGACCCCTGATGTACTCGCTTATATTTAATACCCTTAACAGATGAAAAATATAACATTAATCATTCATAATTACAATTCCCAATCTGACTTGTAACAGCCCAATTAAAAATGGAAAATTATCAAGCACATTTCTATACAGGGACCGTTTTACAAAGCCATGGTAGGACTACTGCAGCAATGGCTACCGCAGGAGTCCAGCAGTAGCATCAATGTGTGCTATGCGCTTTCCAGCACTCAGAAAATATATATATATTTTTTTAGCACCAGGGGCTTACCCAGCAGTAATTGGGCAGTGTCACATGCTGCCCAATTACCACTAGGTTAGCCCAGAAGCTCTTACCACTTCCTAAATAGGAGGCAGTAAGGGGTCCCCTAGGAAATGGCCACACAACAAGTATTTAACTTACCACATGGCGCATTTCCATTCTTTAAAAAACATTCTCTTACCCGCTGTGGTAAAAGAGGATCTCAGTGCATGGAAAACCCAAATGTCAATGTCATCACAGGGGTCTTTTTACTGCAGATTGGTAAAAGGATCCTATAATGTTTAAAATACAAGACAACACAATTTTAAATTTAATATCTATCTCCACCGACAACCAGTGTAAATCCTGAAACAACGGAGTTACATGGTCAAATCTTGACTTCCGATACATCAATCTCTCAGCTCTGTTCTGTACCAAATGTAGTTTCTTTATAAGTTTTACTGGCAGTCCAGCATACAGAGAATTACAGTAATCCAAAATGGCTAGAACTACAGATTGAACTATCACTCTAAAATGCTGACAAAGAAATGAAAGAGAAACTTCAAACGTCATTAGACAAAATTTTGAAATTGCATCCAGTGTTTAAAGAAATTTTTATTTTAGAATAGCCTTTTGTAGAAGCAGTAATTTAAAACTGATTTTGAGCCCAGCAGTGTTGAGCAAAGAAAAACCGACACAAGTGAAATTACAATTCAAACAAAGGAATTCAGTAATCCAATAGACACAAAATTTAACTTAAATCATTACACAGTGGGTAATACTGAATATGTCATTTATACTGTAATTTCTCCATGTTCTAAAGTGTATATTGGGATGATTTCAAGAAACTTTAAAACTAGAATGACGGAATACAAGTAAAATTTGAGAAGAATAAGACTTAAAGAACTGTGTAGCTTTTAACCATAAATTTTAATCTTTACAATCTTCCAGTGGTCACATTGGCATTGAGTCAATTTAAAGGTTTCTATATTAAAATAAGTAGAAATAGTGAGATCATTATGATTCAACTGATTGTAACATCTTTGGAAAACAATCTTTCTGTTCTCTGTACATTCTAATTTAACATATCAGGCAATACATCATAAATGTCAAACAATTGCATTGTGCATGTGTTTGCGTTCTTTATAGATATAGACACCGTTTTGATCAGTGAGACCATGGGAAGACACGGATCCAAGAGCGAAACAGTAGGTAAAAGTTTTATAATACAATAGGATTTGATTTTTGGCTCTTCACCACATATGAGCACGATCATGTTTTTGGTGGTAAATCACTAAAGCATGCTGGATTTTTAAGTAACCCCTAAAGAATTGCATTTAAGTGGTGAAATGGGCCTAGTTGAGTTCAGAAAACATTAAAGATAAGTGATTCATCTGATGTTTTCTATGTATAATTAAAAAGCAGCATACGTTTTTTCACAGCTAAAATGAATGGGTTTTTAAGGACCATGAAAGAGAAATGAACCAATTTATAAATGCAGATTAAAAATCTATGATTCTGCATTTTTTGGTTACTGAGGTTCCTTTTTCCATATTTATTTTTCTTACATTTGTACCCTGTGCTTTCCCACTCATAGCACGTTCAATGCGGCTTACATATTACATACAGGTACTTATTTGTACCTGGGGCAATGGAGGGTTAAGTGACTTGCCCAGAGTCACAAGGAGCTGCCTGTGCCTGCAGTGGGAATCAAACCCAGTTCCCCAGGATCAAAGTCCACCACTCTAACCACTAGGCCACTCCGTATTCTTAATATGTTTATGGAGCTAAGGCAAAAGAAATTGATTGTTTGATAACTTGAGACTTCTTCTTGGAAGTTTCTACATGGTCCAAGATTCATCTCTGATGTTTTTTGAGTACGTATGATTTCCACAAACAGAGGGGAAAACCAACCTAGATTTAAAACAGAATTCACCAAACAGACCAACCAATTAATCACAGTTAAAGGAGTATCAACAAATAAAAATGCCGGATATATATCCAAAGGACAATCTGCCTGATATTTTAAACAGTTTGACCGCCGAAACGGAACTTAAATCCAATGATATTCAGCGCTGGATATCACCGGATAGCGGCTTAAAGCTAGCCAGTTATATCATGAGATATAACCAGCTATCCAGTGATTTTCACCATGGAGCTGGCTAAATTTGGTGGCCATATCTGGCCACCACAATAGGTGGAATAACTTTGGCCAGCTCCAACTTGACCAGCTAGCGCTGAAAATCGTCTCGACTGGTTAAGTTGAAACCAGTCAAATTTAAGCCGGATATTCAGTGCTGGTCACCAGAAATGGCCTGGCATTGAATATTCAGGTTTAGAGATGACTGCAGGAGACAGTCTAGCTATCTCCCGTGGTCTGAATATCGGAACCAATGTGTTTTTGATAATTACTACTACTACTACTATTAAACATTTCTATAGCGCTACTAGACTTACGCAGCGCTGTACAAATGAACATTAAAAGACAGTTTCTTAATAACTAATTCAACTGCTGAAATAGAAACAATACAAATAGTTGACCAATTCCTGTTACACTTTCTAAAGAATTGGTAACAGAAAAATTCCCCTTATGAGAATGATTTCTGAAATTGTTTCCAAAAGATCTAAAAACAGTATCTATTTTACCAGAATAATATAATGCAAGATCCATCACTGTAGGTTACCTTGTCTCAGACTAAACCCCTAAAATACTGCAGTATATTGATGACATTTTTATGATTTGGACTGAGGGAGAAGAGACTCTCAAACTATTTTACAGTTCTTTAATACATACCATCCTACAATCAAATTTAAAATTGACTACTCCCCAGAAAAGGTCAACTTTCTAGACACCACAGTTGGCTAGATACAAACTTCTATATACAGGAAACTTACAGACAGATGCAGCTACCTCCACAACTTCAGTTTCAATCTTTCACAAACAAAAAAAATCCATTATACACAGCCAAACCACATAATACCATCATATCTGCTCTGACCCAAGAGACAAAGATAAACACCTCAAACTCCTTACTGAATCCTAGGAGTAGTTTAACTGATTCATTTAGGGGGGAAGGAGGGGGCTTGGCATATTAGCATATTTATTTGCATATATAAATCTCATAAATACTCATTATAGTTGTTAAAAACATACACACACACGCCCACACACCAGACTAAAACACTGAATATGAAGCCAGCATATCAAAACAGTGAGTGAAGATATATATTTTTTAACTTAAATGAGCCAGCACTATGGGAAATATCTCTCATTGTGCCCTGTCTTATATTTACATGAATTAGCAAGGGGAGAGTACAATTTCCCTCTCTCCCTCCCTAGGCCTGATATCAGCACCCTCCTTTTTTCTCCTCCAAATCCCAGCTTTCTCCCTCCCTCCCTCCCTCCCACCCTCTTTACCAGCAACTCCCCATACCATGCCACATAGATAGAAAGCAATATCCCCTCCCCTGCAGCATTCTTTCCTGGGGCTTTCCACAGGCAGCACTCCCCCCCCCCCCCCCCCATTACAGGCAGCACTTTTTTTCCTCCCCTCCTCCCCCAGAGGCAACACTTACCCCTCAGGTATAACTTTTTTTCCTCTTGTCCCCCTCCACTGACAGCACTTAGTGTCATGGCAATCTGTTGTCTGAGGCAAGGGATGAAGTGGCATCCCCCAAGGCACCCAAAAGAGAGGGTTCCCTGAAACCATTGATCAGGTAGGAGGGTGAAGAGGTCTCCTCATTCTAAACACTAGTCATGCAGTTGTCCCAAGAAAAAAAGAATGCAATTTATATTCCCAAACTATATGGAAAAAAAAAAACCTTCCATCGGTGGTTATACTCAACAAAAATTATTTTAGTTAAATTATGTTGCCTGGAACACTAATACACAAAAAAATACTCATCCCCTAACTCTGCATTGTCACAATGTTAAATGCAAGCATATATTCTGCATCCACAGGAACCTTCCTCATGCAACAATGCAGAACTGAACTATAGTATTTCTCCATAGAATTCACCCTTCAAAAAACAAATCTGTATCTGGTTTCATCTCAGTATCAGCAACATAACCCCTCTCCAGCAGACATTGAGCTTGAAATTCAGCCAGAAGAAGTGAATGTTTTGCTGACCACCACCAGCTTTATTCCCAGATATTCAATGCCAGGCCTTGTCCAGGCATCAGTATTGAATATCCAGGCATACATGCAATGGCGTACCAAGGGGGGGGGGCGGTGGGTGCGGTCCGCCCTGGGTGCACGCCGCTGGGGGGTGCCGCGCGTCTGTGGGCAACGCTGGTTCCCTGCTCCCTCTGCCCCAGAACAGGAACAGGTTACTTCCTGTTCCAGGGCAGAGGGAGCAGGGAACGAGCGAAGCTGACAGGCGCGCGGCACCCTCCTCCCCCCCCCCGCAGGTAAAAATGCACCCAGGGGGAGTTGTCCGTCCTTTCACCAGGGGGAGTTGTCCGTCCTTTTGCCAGGGGGAGGTGTCCTTTCACCGGGGGGGGAGGGCGTTGCACCCGGGGGGGGGGCGCATCGGCAATCCGCCCCGGGTGTCAGCCACCCTAGGAACGCCACTGCATACATGACAAGAAAAACATAGCTGGTTAAGTGTGATATTTAGCACTTAACCAGCTAGGATGAACCTCATGAAGTTAGGACTGTGTTTTATTCAGTCCTATGTATGTGGTTATCCTAGCTGGTTAGCCAGCTTATAATCGAACGAGAATAACGCCCAAGTTCCGACCTAAATCGGGAGATGGGCGTTCTTCTCACAAAAACAAATAAAGCGGCATAATCGAAAGCCGAACTTTGGACGCTTTCAACTGCACTCCGTCGCGGATGCGGACAAAGTTGACGGGGGAGTGTCGGAGGCGTGGTGAAGGCGGAACTGGGGCGTGGTTATCGGGCGAACAGAGATGGGCGCCCTTCGCCGATAATGGATGCGTTTGTAGCTAGAATTTAGGACACTTTTCCTGGACCCTGTTTTTTGACGAATAAGGCCCCAAAAAGTGCCCTAAATGACCAGATGACCCCCAGAGGGAGTCGGGGATGACCTCCCCTGACTCCCCCAGTGGTCACTAACCCCCTCCCACCACAACAAATGATGTTTCACAACTTTTTACTTTCACCCTCAAATGTCATATCCTCCTCCCAAGCAGCAGTATGCAGGTCCCTGGAGCAGTTGTTAGGGGGTGCAGTGGACGTCAGGCAGGTGGACCCAGGCCCATCCCCCCCCTACCTGTTACAATTGTGCTGCTTAATGCTACTAGTCGTCCAACCCCCCCAAACCCACTGTACCCACATGTAGGTGCCCCCCTTCACCTCTTAGGGCTATAGTAATGGTGTAGACTTGTGGGCAGTGGGTTTTGAGGGGGATTTGGGGGGCTCAACACCCAAGGGAAGGGTGCTATGCACCTGGGAGCTCTTTTACCTTTTTTTTTGTTTTTGTAAAAGTGCCCCCTAGGGTGCCCGGTTGGTGTCCTGGCATGTGAGGGGGACCAGTGCACTATGAATCCTGGCCCCTCCCACGAACAAATGCCTTGCATTTATTCGTTTTTGAGCTGGGCGATTTCATTTTCCATTATCGGTGAAAAGCAAAAACGCCCAGCTCACACCTTGGCGAATAAAACATGGGCGTCTATTTTTTTTTAAAAAATACGGTTCACTCCGCCCCTTCACGGACCCGTTCTCGGAGATTAACGCCCATGGAGATAGGCGTTTCTGGTCGATTATGCCCCTCTAAGTGTCTTATCCCCCTTACAACTTACCATACAAAAATACTCAAATTGTGATCATCATCTCAGGAACAGCATACATTCTTTCCCTTGCCAGACAGTTGTTTAATGCAGATGGGATTTTGTTTGTATAATAATGCTACATACAAGATGTGAAGACCATTGGTGTTGAGCATGTTTATTTTGGGTGACAGCTAGGGCCGCCAAAAGCAGCCCTTGCTCCAATGTGTCCTTTCAAATAGTGCCACACATTATGAAATAACACAAAACCCTGCAAAAAGACACTGAAAACCTATACAGAAAACTTAACACACTACATCAGACCTAAAACATATGAAAGACAATGCTATAAATATCACACTGGGCCCTAGGGCATCAATATACCTGCTACTGGAAACTGGAACAAGCTGGACTGTTACACATTCCTACATAGACATTGCACGCTAGCAGAATGCTTCACCTCAGTCGCACATGCAGAACATGGACAGAACCTCACGATACAAAATAGGGACCCACAAAAAAACATGCAGACTAAAACTGAAATGGAGACCCCCTCAAGAAAGCCAGACACTATAAGCAGTTCAAATACTGGTAAAAGAGAAACAGAAATGTATTTTCTCCTGTACTCTACAAAATAAAATTAAAGAAAAGAAAAAAATGTACATTCCACAAAGCAGGAAGATCGCAGTGTTTAAAAAGTATTAAATAAAAATATGTTTTTTTTACTTTTGTTGTCTGAGTATTTTATTTTTCTAATTGAGCTGATCCCAGACTCTTCCACTTTCCACATGTCATCTTCTATATTCTTTTCTAGATTAGCTTTTCCATTTCATCTCTCATCTCTTGTCTTCTTTCTTTCCTTCTCTACATCTGTCTGGCACTGATCTTTCATTTTATGCTTTTCCCCCAATTTTCTCTTCTCTGCATTTATCTCCCTTTTTCTCACCCTCTAGTCCTTAGTCTCCATTTCATTTCCGGATGCAAGGAATAATCACTAAAGAGACTACAAACAGCACAAAACACAGCAGCAAGACTTATCTATGGGAAAAAACAATTTGACAGTGCCAGACCACTACTCCATAACCTTCACTGGCTACCAGTCAAAAACGGGTGTCCTTTAAGATATGCATTCTCACCTGTGCTTCCATCATGGTTTTGATCCTAGTGTTTTTCTAGTACAGTGATGATATAGCATTTAGATAGTGTCCCCACACCTATATTTTCCAGCAATCTACCTATGGATGCTGAGCTATGAAATTAAAGCCAGAGACATCAAAGGTTGAAAATTTGTATTGAGAATAGGAGAACTCATCAGTTTAAAATGACCAGAGACCCATTTATCAGTATCAGAACCTGTTCACAGAATGTTCACAGAATATTTATATGGTGGAGACAGTTGGAGTTTTGGTGCATAATTAATTCTTTTCTATATAGAACATACCTCCGTCTAAGACTTTTTGAACTGGATCAAATGTTTTGTGATAAAACTTTAAGATATGACAGAATATTTTGAGTAGATTATAAATTTTAAGAAGAGACTCACCCAGAGAAAGGGCCGATGCCATGCCCACCGTGCCCTGCATCTGTCTCACCCCACCCCTAACCCAGTTTTCCAGGTTTCCCCAACCTGCTGAAGAAAAACAACCTTGACCAGGACAAACTTGAAAGTTACAGGCCAGTATCCAACATCCCGTTTCTAGGGAAACTCATAGAACAAGCAGTCTGTGTCCAACTTAATGAATGGCTAGAAAAGAATAACTGGCTAGATCCATGTCAATCTGGATTCAGACCCGGTTATGGAACAGAAACGGTCCTCGTATCCCTGCTAGATGATCTTCACAGAAACCAAGACAAGGGATTCGCCTCAAAGTTAGTACTGCTAGCTTTCTCAGCAGCTTTTTACACTGGATCATGATTACTTGCTAGCATGACTGACAGAAACAGGTATCAATGGTACAGTACTTGCCTGGTTCAGATCCTATCTTTCAGACAGGCAACAATCCATAATGTTTGGCTGCAACTCATCATCACAATGGACACTGACGTGTGGGGTACCACAAGGATCAATACTGTCACCTATTCTGTTCAATGTCTACCTCAATCATGGACACCAAACGAAGCAGATACATATGTGGAAAACAATATTTAATTGATATGGATCAATAAAAAATTAACAAGCCCGACACAGGCCATGTTTCGCCCCACTGGGCTGCATCAGGGGCTACAAAACAAACAATCATATAACAATTAGAACAAATATAAAAGCAAGTAAACATAAAAATAGATATAAAATAATAATTACATTTCATTACCATAATCTCATACTCAGCTGATAGTAATAGAACACTATGGTGATACAGTTAAATAAAAATTTTAAAAAATGAATTGAAATATCAAAATGATATTGTATAGAACGTGCGGGGTACCACAAGGATCAATACTGTCACCTATTCTGTTCAATGTCTACCTCAAGCCACTAGCTGAGCTGATTCGGTCAATGGACACTCAGTTCTACATCTATGCGGATGATGTGCAGCTACTCATATCCATTCAACCTGACTTACCTACAGCCTTGAATAAACTGATTACTTGTCTAACATCAATTCAAGAATGGGCTAAACACAACAAACTTTGCCTGAACCCAAGTAAAACTGAGCTTCTCTGGGTCCCTAACACAAGTGGATACATACCTGACATCAAAATACTACTATTACTTAACATTTCTAAAGCGCTACTAGGGTTACGCAGTGCTGTACAGTTTAACAAAGAAAGACAGTTCCTGCTCAAAGGAGCTTACAATCTAAAGGACGAAATGTCAAGTTGGGGCAGTCTAGATATCCTGAATGCAGGTATAATGGTTATGTGCCGACATTGAAGAGGTGGGCTTTGAGTAAGGATTTGAAGATGGGCAGGGAGGGGGCTTGGCGTATGGGTTCAGGGAGTTTATTCCAAGCATAGGGTGAGGTGAGGCAGAAAGGGCGGAGCCTGGAGTTGGCGGTGGAGGAGAAGGGATGAACTCCCCCTCAAATCATGTCAGGAACCTTGGAATACAGTTAGATTCAACACTTACTCTGATTCCCCAAATCCAAGCAACCTTGAAGAGCTGCTTCTACTTTTTGCGACAGCTATGCTGCCTCTCTCCTTACATCGAGAAGGTAAATCTTATCCCAGTTGTGCATGCCTTGGTAACATCAAGACTGGATTACTGCAATGCACTATACAATGGTCTGACTACAAAGGGCCTCCACTAGCTCCAGTTGATTCAGAATGCAGCAGCAAGACTCATAGAAGGTTGCAAGCGACGTGACCACATCACACCATTTTTGCAAAACCTTCATTGGCTACCAGTACATTATAGGGCTAAATTTAAAACTCTGTGTCTGATCTTCAAGGCCCTGAAAGGAAATGGCCCTGAGTATCTGAAGAATAGGATGATCCTCTACACACCACCAAGGACACTAAGGTCCTCCCAAGGACTTTCACTAACTGCACCCTCTCCAAAAGACATTACATGATGTGATACCCACAAGCGAGCCTTCTCCGGAGTAGCCCCCATACTTTGGAATGCATTGCCTGAAAGGCTCCGCTTAATACAAGACTATCTCTACTTCAGGAAGCAGGTGAAAGCTTGGCTCTTCAACCAAGCCTTTAATGGAAGAAGTAACTAACTTGTTAGTCTCACTCACACACACAAGGATTGACTCAGACTGCACATACTACAGCGGGACATGTTTATCCACTCCTAGCCTAACTGAGATAATATTTAACCATATCTCTGATCTCATGTGCAACTTTCTTCAAATCAGTCACCTTACTTTCAAATTCTTCCTACTTTCTTACTAATCTATATGTTACAACTTTGGCTTACACTTCACTGCCAATTATAATGTTCTATTAAGTATTGTGTTGTCATTGCAAGTAGTATACCATGCCATATTTTGTATTGTTACTTGAATATTTTTACTCCTGTAATTGCCTATTGTTCATGTTTGATATATTCTTACTGTACGCTGCCTTGAGTGAATACCTTCAAAAAGGTGGTAAATAAATCCTAATAAATAAATAATCTGCCACCATTTCTGGTATTGAGCATTTCCATCTTCCTGTCTGTCAGTGAGTGACCAGTGATTGACTTTTAAACAAAGAAGGGAGATTAAAAATGCCTAAAGTAGCCCAATGGGCCCTGAACCTCCTGCCCCTGGTGGATCAAGTGGAGAAAAAAGTATTCCTCTCTCCAAGAGCCTTTGGTGATCAGAGATCACTACCCCCTCCCTGCAGGAGGGTGGCTGAGCAGGGCTAGTGCAAGATATTAAGGCTACTGTTTACAAAGCCATGCTAGCAGTCGGGGTGCAGTACTGCTGACACAGCCCATTCACTTTGAATGGGCTGTGTTAGCAATGCCGCACAGCTTTGTAAACAGGGGGGTAGATGTTTTAGGAAAATCCTCAACCGTGTCCGATTCCTCCTCATATATATGATTAATTTTTAAAATGAATATGCTGAATGGGTATAAATACATGTTCTGCATTCATACTAATGGATTTATTTTATATGAAAGAGAAAAATATGCCTGGATATGCCTGGATATTTAAAATCTGTATAGAAATAAAGACATTCAAAATACAGTATTTTGAGGTAAAACTAGCACCTACTGTGAAATGTATGTCCTATTCACATGCACTGCTGTGGCGACAACCAAAACAATTACTGAAAGCTCAACACCTATGTAACAAATGTGCCATACCAAAACAACACTAACTCCCAGGATTCACACAGAATTGTAAAGACAACACTGCAAATATACCCAGTCTACTAATACATCTCTTACTGGGAAAACAGAACATGCAAGAGTGTGACAGATCACTACACAGAAATTCAATGTTACCATAATCATTAACCTCAGACCCTCACTAAACACCAAATAAGGGACAACACATTAGAAATAAAAGTGTGCAAAATTTGAAATGAAAACCCCAAGAAGCTAGACTATAACAGATTCCTACATAGAAAATATATGCCAGCTTAAAGCATGCAGTACAACACTGTAGAAATTTTAAAACAAATGTTGGTGAACACACAGATTGGTACTTTGTTTCATGTTTTATATGATCTTTTGAAGAAATTCCTCACCTTCATTCCCATATTGGGACAACATTTGCCAACAGATTTCAAGTCTTGAAGCTTTCATTTTTGCAGTTAGCATTTCAAGTCTTGAAGCTTTCATTTCTGCAGTTAGCATGCAAGGAACCCTTTCAATAACAAATAATATCAATTTTGTGATCCACACGTTCCTGTAAAATGTCAAGTGTGTAAGCAGTATCCTTTTGAGTGATCCTCCAATAGTCCTTTATAAGTTTGATAACCTTTCTCGTGTGAGACTCCTCTGTTGCTATCATGGGTTGTCCACTTCATTTTTGATCACACAAATCAGTCCTTCCCAGTCCACAATCTTACATTTTTGGCCCATTGATACACAGTACTCACATCAGCACAGTCATCACCATAAACAACCTGCATGCAGTGGTGAATTTCAATTGGAAGGACTTCTTCACCAGTCAGAAATTCTATCACAGCATGTTGCTTAAATCACACTGATGAGGTCAAATTGCACCCAAAAAAACAGACTTCCATTCAGGAGGCCATTCTAGACACAATATAAGCAAGGGCATTTCTACCACTGGACAGACTGTACACCGCCTTGAGTGAATTCCTGCACACTATGCTGCTGCTGCTGCATTTCCACCATTTACAGGGATTCATGGCAAGGCCTACTTACAGATGTTGGGTCGTGTGGCCACTGTGATATGCATGTGTAACCCTTTGTTATATAGGAGCCCTGAGTAGGAGGAGTCCAGCATGGAAGGTATGAATCCATCTCACACTTGGGGATGATATGATTTGTGGAGTCCCGGTGTGGGGTGGAGCTGATGACCTCAATATATAAGGAAGGACAGTGTTGTAAGACTTATCATTGGCAGCCTGCATTAAAAAAATTTATAACCCCCGCCAAGTGAACCATTGGGCCATAAGAGAGGTACCTGCTGAGCCACCCTAGTAGTGGATACAGGATCAGGGTCATTACTGTTAAATTCCTGAGCCATTTAGAGGAGCTAACCAATGGTTGAGATTGGGGAGTCTTGCCGCAACCCGGGTTTGAGGGTAGGACGCTGTCTGTCCGTGTATAGAGATTTGCTTTGAGGGTAATCCCCTAAAGGACAGTTAATGCCGGATCCAGATCTCCATTAGTACTATTACTACATCGGAGAGAATGAGTGTGAGGTGTCATCTGGCTACAGGTCAGGTGAAAGGGGCTTTGTACATGTGCCTAGCCCAAGAAGTAAAGATTGCATGTTCTTGTGACTTTGTAAAATCAAGCCTGTGATAACATCTTAATTCTATGCTGAGACTTAACTGATACTGAGTTTCAGTTGTTAAAGTTTAGTTGATTTCTTGCACTCTCCTGACTCCTGTGTGGTTTCTGTGTGAGAGCTGAAGAGGGACCTGAAGCAAGCAGTTTACACCCAGCCTCTCAGACCCCGTGTGACCCGGCTGAGAGACAAGAGGGTTGCAGACGATTTTGGCGCCTAATATGGGGTTCGAGAGGCTACAGGAACAAGAAATTTTGACTAAAGACTGCAAGAGTGACTTTCCTTGTGAATTACAAAATATTGAGGCCATTTCACAGGCCTGAGATTTACAAATTTGTTCCCAGAGAGATAGACGGTATCTGCCGGTGGAAATTCAAATTTTCCAGTCAGTGCAGAGACGAGCTAACAGACAAAGAAATGTGCTAACAGTGAGTACCTGGGAGAAGGGTGGAAGAAATTCTCTGAGTCAGAGTGGGTGATTCCCGTACCGGCCAGGGAAGGAGGAGGGCGGTGCTCCTGTCCAGAAGCGGCGGGCAGTGAAGAGTTAAGAGCTAGCTGCCATTGTACACTAAATCTAGTAACGTCACATGCACATCTGCTAAGCGGTGGACTGGCATATGCAACGAACATGGATACTTGCACTATAAAAGAGAGCAGGAATGGCTTAGCAAGATGCGGTGCAGAGTTGGTGTGCGAATTACCAAAGCGAGCAATAGTGCATCAACTGCAAGCTGTGGTAGAGTTATCGGTGGAGGTCCGGAGAGAGATTTGGATAAAAGAGGCAATTCATTGACAATTGGGATCAGATCCAGTTTGGCTGAGTGGACCCAGGTATTCCAGAGTCTGTTGTGCTGTTGATAAAGTACCGAGAATGGACTGTGGAACGCTCCATTCATAAGCAGAGGGTTAAAATTATGAGATCTAATTTCTGTATACAGGCCTGCAGCATTCCTAGTTTGCTACAAGGAGGTCTACAAGTTCAGAAACCAGATCCCAAGTTGAATGGTTGAACTGTGACTGTGGAGTGGGACTCTGGTCCTATAGAAATCCAATATTCAATACAATAATCTGTGTGTTCTGTAGATATATAATGTTATGAAAGAAAGAGTTGATAATGTCTTATTATTTGCATAAATTACATTATGAGATTATGTTAGAATGGTAACAATGAATAAAGTTAATCACTGTTCCAGTAAGTTTAATTATAAGATTTAATTGTTTGAAAATTATTCTGAATAATGATGATCATAAAGATGTTATTAAATTGTATAAAGTTTAAGAGGTCCTTGAGGGCAAGCAGTTTCCGACTGGAGGGAGAATGTAACCCTTTGTTATGCTGGAGTCCTGAGCAGGAGGAGTCCAGCATGGAAGGCATGAGTCCATCTCACACTTGGGGATGATCTGATTTGTGGAGTCCTTCACAGCCTGCATTAAGCAGATGTATAACCCCCGCCAAGTTACCCATTGGGCCATAAGAGGGGTACCTGCTGAGCCAATCCTAGTAGAGGACAGAGGATCAGAGTCATTACTGTTAAATTCCTGAACCATTTAGAGGAGCCAACCTGCAGTTCAGATTGGGGAGTCTTGCCACAATCCAGGCTCAAAGGTAGGACACTGTCTGCCTATGATTAGAGATTTGCTTTCAGGGTAAACCCCTGAAAGACATGGACAGTCAATGACAAATCCAGATCTCCGTTGGTAATGTTACTACATCAGAGATAATGAGTACAGGGTGTCATCTGGCTACAGGTCAGGTGTAAAGGGCTTTGTACATGTACCTAGCCCAAGAAGGAAAGATTGCATATTCTTATGACTTTGTAAAATCAAGCCTGTGGTAACATCTTAATTCTATGCTGAGGACTTGCTGACAACCGATACTGAGTTTATTTTTTTATTTATAGCATTTGTATCCCACATTATCCCACCTCTTTGCAGGCTCAATGTGGCTTACAATTCATCATGGATACTGGAAATAGAAGAGAATATACATTTGGTTTTACAGAGGGTTTTGTGTTACATGGTGGTGAAATACATGATAGTGATAAAGCAAAAAAACATTATAAGACAGTTCTGGATGTTTTAAAGATTATACAGTTACACATGTTGATCTTTGTGATATATCTTGTCGAAGAGATAGGTTTTCAATAGTTTACGGAAATTGGTCAATTCATAGACCATTTTCAGGTTACGTGGCAACGCGTTCCAGAGCTGCGTGATCGTATAGAAAAAGGTAGATGCGTGCATTCATTTGTATTTCAGACCTTTACACTTGGGAGGATGAAGATTAAGGAATGTGCAAGAAGATTGTTTTGCGTTCCTGGGTGGTAGTTCTATTAGGTCTGACATGTAGGCTGGGACGTTACTATGGATGATTTTATGGACTAGGGTGCAAAGTTTGAACGTGATGCGTTCTTTTAGTGGGAGCCAGTGTAGGTTTTCTCGTAGGGGTTTCGCGCTTTCGTATTTTGATGTGCCGAATATTAGTCTGGCTGCCGTGTTCAGTTGTTAAATAAAATTCAGTTGATTTTTTGCATTCTCCTGACTACTGTGTGGTTCCTGTGTGAGAGCTGAAGGGAGACCTGAAACATAAGTACATAAGTATTGCCACACCGGGGCAGACCAAAGGTCCATCAAGCCCAGTATCCTGTTTCCAGAAGTGGCCAATCCAGGTCACAAATACCTGGCAAGACCCCAGAAAAGCTCAATACATTTTATGAAGCTTCTCCCTTGGATTTTCCCAAGTAAATTTTTATTAATGGTCTATGGGATGGAAAAAATAAAAAGAAAGAAAAAATGTATAATAAAGGCTAAAAAATATATATCTCATAAAAAAACAACAACACATACACTGTAAATAATTACAAGAATTATATGGTTCCGCAGCTCAAAATCCTCTGCTTACTGCCTTTCTGAACAGCCTCCCTGAATTAAATATCCTTTAATCAGTGGGCCAGCCACAAGAGTAACCCACAAAAAACTTGAAGAAACACAGATCATAATAGCATGTTTTCTGTTCTGATATATCTGGTTCATTGCCAAAATCGAGGAACATCTCTCAAGCTGTATTTTATGTCAGTTATTGTATGCTGCAAATATTCTCAAGTACTCATTTTGCTTCAGCCAGGATATATTTACATCTTTCTCTCTTGTGCTTTCTGTACATACATGTGCATGCTTATGTATATATAGGCTCACTGGCTGTCTCATCATATATAGTTCCTAGGCAAACTGGGGTATAGTGAAGGTCTCCAGAGGAAGCTGGAGCAAAACGGGTCCATCGAGACCTCACCGTTTTTCAATTATCCCGCCAGGACTGAGCGACTGAGAACTGATACACTGCACTATTCAAGATAAGTGCTTTTGCTAGTGATTTATTTTGTATGCCATCATGATTTATGACATATGAGTTTTTTGTTTGAAAATTAAATATTGCATTTCATAGAAGGTTTTTTTCACCGATGATTACTTTTTTCACTTTGTGCACTTTGACTAGTCGATTTTACAGTCCGGTTTTGCATGCCGTTGTTGGCCACAGTAATATGAGGTTTTTCCTCTTTGTTTAACAAATGAGAGTGCTATTATTTTGATTCACAATATCTTTTTTTATGTATATATAGACACACACACACACACACCAGTTACTATATGCTGCAAGATGAGTAAGTGAGAATATCTGCAATGATATGGTTACAAGTAGAAAGACTCAAAGAGGACTGCCTTGAGGTTTCAGGAATAATCACAGGGGATTTAACTGCTAAAGTTAGTGCTTTCAAAGAGGGAGAGTAAGGTAATACACTGTGAAGTGGTACAAGATCTCATTCCTAGGGATGTAATTTAGAACAAAGACATTAAAGGTCAAAGATTCATTTTTAGAATGAAAAATGATTCTGTCCCTGAAGATGATCCAGGTACAGATGTGAATAGTCACAAATTGGCACATATTTAAAAGGGTTTCAAGATTTGTCCTCCTTTTCAATACTTTGAATGATTTGAGTATGAAAACTTCACATAGATACAAACCAATCTGAGCAAATCCAAATTTTTTAAAAGGAAAAACTAAAAGAAATTAAAACTAATTTGAAACACACTTATTAAAAAGGACTTTTTCTTAAATTCCTTAATGTGAATAAGAACCTAAGATGTGTCATATTGGGTCAAACCAAAGGGCCCAGCATCCTGTCTCTGATAGCGTCCAGTCTAAAAGTAGATCCATGTCTTATTGTTATACCCAGAGATAAGTGGTGTTTTCCCAAGCCTACATGGCTTATTATGGTTTATGGACTTTTCCTTTAGGAATTTGTCTAATCCCTTTTGAACTCAGCTATGCTAAATGCCTTGACCACATCTTCCAGCAAAACATTCTGCAGCATAATTGTGCATGAGTAAAAAGTACTCTCTCTAATTTGTTTTAAAACTGGTATTTATCAATTTCATGGAGCATCCCATCATGTATTTGAAAGGTTAAATAACCTTTTCATATTTACTCATTCTATCCCACATAGGATAGACGTCTATAAAATTTGTATCTCCACTCAGCCATCTTTTCTCTTAGCTGAAGAACCTGCTTAGCCTTTATTTATAGGGAAACCATTTCACTTGCTTTATCATTTTGGTTGATCTCTGTACACCTTTTCCAATTCCATTATACTTTTTTTTTAAGCTGGGACAACAGAACAGCACAGTACTCAAGGTATAGTCCTTGTTTTATTTTCCATTCCTTTCCAAATTATTCCTAACATTCTATTTCCATTTTTGGCCACCACTACATGCTGTGTTAAGGATTTCAACATCTTGATAACAAGACTCCATGATCCTATTTCTTTGTGGCAAATCCTAATATGGAATCCAACATCATGCACCTACATGGCCAAAAGTTTGCACCATACAGTTCTCTATTATTGTATTCAACTTCTTGTTACTTATTTTGTTGTAATCTGCAGTTGGGCTGCAATCTTTATTTGTATGGGCCACTTGTTTTTTTTTTGTTTGTTTGTTTGTTTTGCTTTGGTAGATACAGCATCTCAATAGTGAATTTAATGTAATTAAAGATATTTGTTTGCTTTCTTCTTTTTTCTATTTATAATTCACTCTTTGGTATTTTCAAAATAAGTGTCTTTCTGTGAATGTATTGAAGTAGTCAGCTGTAAGTGATACTAAAGATTTTTGTGAGTAATAACCAAGATAGCCCTATTAGTAATACATAAAGCACTTCATACTGAGACTCCAGTGTATCTCTCCGATTTGCCCATTCCTTGTCACTCCTCTCACCCAACACATTACCAATTTATTAACCAACTGGCAATCCACCTCCTACTAGCCATTGCTTAAACACAAGACACTCTGTCTTTTCCTTCTATGGTCCTTTTGGTTAGAACTCACTCCCCATTCTGCCTGCCCCACATACACTTAAGGGGATAACTGAACTATGCTCACTTTAAAATAGTCTTAAAAACATATCTTTGCATAGCCTTTGGAGAAGCATGAGGGATTAATTAAGGGGGATTTGGGATAACATCAACATTGCATAACAACATAAGAATAGCCATACTGGGTCAGATCAATGGTTCATCTAGCCCAGAATCCTGTGTCCAACAGTGGCCAATCCAGGTCACAAGTACCTGGCAGAAACCCAATTAGTAACAACATTCCATACTACCAGTCCCAGGGCAAGCAGTGGCTTCACCCATGTCCATCTCAGTAACAGACTATGGACTTTTCCTCCAGGAACTTGTCCAAACCTTTTTTAAACCCAGATATGCTAACCGCTGTTACCACATCTTCCAGCAGCGAGTTACAGAGCTTAACTATTTGTTGAATGAAAAAATATTTCCTACTATTTGTTTTAAACATTTTTCCATGTAATTTCATTGAGTGTCCCCTGGTCTTTGTACTTTTTGAATGAGTAAAAAATCGATTCACTTTTACCCATTTCTACACCACTCAGGATTTTATAGATCTCAATCATATCCCCCCTCAGCCATCTCTTTTCCATTACTACTATTCTTGCTCTAATTGATGCATTATAATTTTCTTCTTTTTGCCGTTTTTTAAAATTATAAATACCTTTACTGCATCTTTGAAAGAGGTTGGAAGGAAATATATCAGAAGCTCAAACTACGGTAAACTAATATTTGGGATTTTATAACCCATACTGTTGTTGCTTTTTGATTCTTCTGACCACACAATGGATGCAGATTCATGGCTGAGTTTGGTAATAAGTTGATAATTGCATAGAAGCAAAATGAATACATTTTTCTGTCTCTTAAGGCTTAAGAAACTAACGGGCCTTTCTAATAAGCTGCTTTAGGAGCTAGCGCATTCCTAACACAGGAAAAATGGCCTAATGCGGGCCACGCTGAAGTGTTCTGCATTTATTTTACCATCTGTGCGCACTAAGGGGCTCTTTTAACAAAGGAGCGCTAGCATTTTTAGTGCGTGCTAAATGCTATAAATGCCCCTAGGAATATATATATATATATACAATGTCCCAAACAATAAATTTTAGAAATAGTATTTTAAGAATCTGTAACCAAATTTCACCAAAGGAGAACCTCTGCCATGCCTTCTCCTTTGGTGAAATTTTGCTGCCAGCCAAAGCTAAGTGATGTTATAAGTTCTACGATATATGCTAACATTATAAGCTTGGTATGATAAGAAATGAAGTTAAATACATAAAAAGAAATGTAAAAAGCAAAAATAGATGGATCAATGACGATTTGCACCACAACCATTATCTCAAAGGAACATAATGTTCGTATGGTGTGCTGCTGCAGTAGACTCCGAAGATCCCCTTCAAAAAAATTGATTGCACTCATTTACATTGGTATGAAGAAGTTTTGACATGATAAATATTACCCATGGTTACAGATTCTTAAAATATTATTTCTAAAATTTATTGTTTGGGACATTGTATATATATTTTGTTGATATTGGGTCCCCACATATCAAATATAGGGTCTGAAGAATTGGAGTTCTTAGGAATATATAGGCATCTCTAGCATTTATTGCACAATTTTTAGTGCACGCTAGAAATGTTAGTGTGCCTTTGTAAAGTGCCCAGTATTTATTTTTGTATTTTTTTGGAGGGGGTATGTCAGGGTGTGGATTCACTAATCACCTAGCACACTAACATTACCACCATGCTAGCTGATTAGTGTGTCCATAATGCGAGATCCCTTAGCACCTCCTAAATAGGAGGTGGTAAGTGCTCCCTCGTTAATTGTTTTTTTATGGCCATGTGCTAATGCTAATATTAGTGCACAGACAGAAACATATATAATAGGAAAAGGCTGAATTTATGGTCGTGCTAGAAATGAACTAAGGGGCCCTTTTACTAAGGCATGCCCAAAAGTGGCCTGCGCTGTTGTAGTTGCGTGTTTTGGATGTGCGCTGGTCCATTTCCTGAACGTGACTGGAAAAAAAGGTTTTTTTAATGTGCTGGAAAATGAAAGTGCGGCCAAATGAAAGCCAGCATGCATCCATTTTCGGCCTGAGACCTTCATGCCACCCATTAACTTAGCGTAAGGTCTCGAGTGCCAACCGGACGGTAAGCGTGCAGCATGTGCCAACTTCTGATTACCACTGGATAAGGGCCCCTCAGTATAAAATAGAAAATATTTTCTACTGCGTGTTTTGGTCACGTGCCAAAATTGGAATTACCACCCTGGGCACAGGGCAGCCAGGTGGTAGTGCCAATTTGATGCGCCTTAGTAAAAGGGTCCATTAGTAAGCAGGAAAATCCCACATAAGGTTGCCCTAAGCACATTTCTTAGTGAAGCTTATTACAAGGGCCCTTTAAATACCTTGAGGAGCCTATATACTTATGGTATATCCTATGTTGTCTGTGGTGGTGCTACATTTATCATGTTTATGGACTGATACATCCTCATGTTTTGTGGGAAAGAACTTACACAGAGAAATGCATTTTTATCCACTCCTAACCTAGCCAAGATAATGTTCAAGCACCTTTCTGACCTCATTTGCAACTCTCTTTAACTAGTCCTGTATTTTCCTACTCCTGTTTCTTTGTCTTCTCTATCTAGATGTTCCACCTTTGCTTACACCCTATGCTGTCTACTAAAATGTTTTATTGGGTATTGTGTTGGCATTATAATGTAGCAATTACTGCTGTAATTGTCTTTTGCTTATATTTAACTTATTCTTGCTGTAGACCGCCTTGAATGAATTCCTTCAAAAAAGTGGTAAATAATGCCTGATAAATAAAAAATAAATAAATAAATAAATAAATATAGTTATTCTATACAAAGAGAAGATACCACAAAGAGCAATTTCAAAGAAGCTGACAATGGCTCTTTCAACAGTCAAGTGAAATCGGGAGCTGAACAATTTTCAACTGTGGGCACACTCTGGGCAACCTAGGAGGGTATCAAATGTTATCAGATCAAAACTTCTAGGTACTCTGACATAGAAATCTAGTAACAAGACAATATGGAGAAGATTGTTTAATGCCGAACTTCAATTATATTAGCCAGATCAAAAGCTGAAGTTGACTGCCAATATTGGCTCACATTCTGCTCTAAATGCAAACAATGGACAGCTGAGCAATGGGACCGTGTATATTTTCAAATGAAAGCAACTTCACTCAGTTCTATAGCTTTTATAGTAGACATGTGACATTTTTTGTGCAACCACCCATCAAACCAGAGACTCAACCCCAGATATAAGAAGATTTTAGAAAGCTCAGGGGCCCTTTTACCAAGCTGCGAGACAAAGTGCCCTGTGCTGGCGGCAGGGGCCATTTTCCCCCTGTGCCGCAGTAGGTAAAAAAGCCCTCAGCACACATGGCCATGCGGTAAGTGAACTCTTACTGCATAGCCATGCGACAGGGAGCCCTTACTGCCACCCATTTAGGTAATGATAAGGGCTCCCGCGCTAACCCGGTGGTAACTGGGCAGCTTGTGGCGATGGCTGATTACTGCCGGGTTACTGCCGTGCAATCCATTTCTGGGTGGGTTTCTTTTTCCCCAGAAATGGTGTGCGCTGGGGGCTTACCGCTCGCTCATTTGGGACTACCGCCGGCGGCCACATTGGGCCAGCCGTAGTCCCAAAAGAGCGAGCGGTAAGCCCCGCTTTTTAAAAGGGCCCCTCTGTAAGTTATCAGGCTGTTCAAGTATGGCAGTCTTTGCCAAAGGAATTGAAAATTACATCTTCATACCACTCCTTTCACAGACATTTAAAGACATATCTGTTAAAAAAAAAATACTCATCCTAATGACTCTTTGTTTCTTGATTTAATTGTATGATTGTATTCTTGTTATCTGCTTAGAACTTTTATTGATATTTAGCAGAATTCAAATACTACATTACATTATACCTCAGTGATTCAAGTTTGAGATGCAGTCTTGGGGACTAGTTGAGCAGTGTTATGGATTATGCCTAAGAATACAACAATCAATGGAACTATTTATATCAAGGAGGTTTTATGACAGGAGATTTCATGACAACAAAAAGTTGAATTTGCCTCCCCTGCGCAGCCCCCATATTGTGTGACCTCCAAACATTCACAGAAGCTATTGAAAACAATAGCAAACTTGTGAGATCTATGACTATTGGGCTCATTTTCAAAATAGAAAAATGTCTAAAAAGTGGCATAAAGCATCATTTGGACATTTGTCTCACAAAAACAGGCTAACGAGCAGCACTTCAGGGCACAGAGGGTGCTCCTGGTGCTGCTCGTTAGCCTGCTGCAAAGAGCCAGGCATGGAGGAGGACAAGGCCTCCCTTGAGAGACCTTAAAACAAAAATATATTTGTAAATAGTTATATTTCTTTTTGTTAAATACACGTTTGATATTTTTTTATATAACAGGGTGTGTGTGTCTACTTTGTGCACTACATATTATCAAATGCTGGGGCTGATGTGAGAGGAGGCAGCAATCTGGGTTGCATGACAGGTGAAGTGTGACAGAGAAACTTTGGTACATGTGTCATAAGTGTGGCCATACAGAAGGCCACCTGTTTCCTTCCAAACTGTGGCCATACAGAAGGCCACCTGTTTCCTTCCAAACTGCATGGTTGTATGGTAAAGGGGGGGGGGGCTGGGTGGGCATTTCTGTTGAGGAACAGAAATGCCCATCCAGCCTCTCCTCCCTTACCATAGAGCCCCACAGCACAGAGTTATGTAAATAATAGGTATGTTGTCCAGCACTAGTGATCTGCCAAGTACAAACTTGCAGATAACCATAGGTAGTGCATAGACTATGTTTGCTCTCTGATCAACAGACACCCTAACCCACAACCAAACCACATTGGTGAGGGCCAGGAAGGAGCTAGAAACAGCTGGGTCATCTTTGTCACATTGAATGTATCAGCAATGGTATATAGAGGGGCATAATCGAACGTCGCCGGCCAAATAGATCGCCGGCGATCTATGTTGGCGGCGGCGCTACAGCTGGCCGGAACCGTATTATCGAAAAAGATGGCCGGCCATCTTTTTTTTCGATAATACGGTTTAGCCAGGCCAAATGCCATGGAGTTCACCGGGTTTCAGATGGCCGGGTTTGTTTTTCAGCGATAATGGAAAGTTATGTCGGCCATCTCAAACCCCAGCCAAATTCAAGGCATTTGGCCGTGGGAGGAGCCAGCATTTTTAGTGCACTGGCCCCCCTGACATGCCAGGACACCAACCAGCCACCCTAGGGGTCACTGCAGTGGACTTCAGAAAAGCTCCCACGTGCATAGCTCCCTTACTTTGGGAGCTGAGCCCCCCATACCCCCCCAAACCCACTACCCACAAATGTACTGTACTCACTAAATTTGCTCCAGGGACCTGCATACAGCCTCTAGGACTTATTGCTGCTGTATAACATTGGCACACCAGTTCACACCTGAAGACTAATCTCTCTGAAAAAGTCCTTTCTTGAAATAAGCACGTTTACTCACAGTTAACTGCAGATCAGAGGTTGTGCCCCACTGGCAAAGAGTCCCCTGGTACTAAGATTAGCAGTAGGTCAGAGCTGGCACAATGGTGTACAATGCCCTCTTTCAGCACCATTCAAGGTAAGAACTAAGTTCTCTAACGTGGGTAACACAGGAAAGGGAACTAAAACTGGCTTACAAAAATGGCCACTACCGCATGGACTACAACAGGAAACAAAACAGGACACACTTTGACCCAGTTAGCAGGGGGGGAAAAGCACCATGGGAGTACAGCCCAGTACCCTACACCCACCACAATACATTGCTAATGTGACTCTGCAGGGCACCTAACAGAAAAGGTGTCACACTCACCCGAGAGCCACATCACAACCAGGGAAAGGCTGTCGGAAGATACAACACATTCTGCTGTCATGGAGGTGGGTATGGCATTTGAGGCTGGCATACAGGCTGGCAAAAAAGGTTTTTAGTTTTATTTTTTTAGTTTGGAGAGGTCATACCCCATTCCTTCCAGTGGTCATCTGGTCAGTTGGGGCACTTTTTTGAGGCTTGGTCATGAAAATAAAAGGACCAAGTAAACCCGGCGAAATACTGCTTAACGCTGCTTTTTTTCCCATTATTGGCGAAAGCTGGCCCTGGTAGCCACGCCCATGCCCGCCCATGTCCTGCCTTCGCTAATCTACCGACACGCCCCCTTGAACTTTCGTCGGCAAAGTGACGGGAAAGCGGCGATGCTGTCAAAAATACCGCTTTCGATTATACCGATTTTGCCGCTTTTAAGAAATCGCCGGCCATCTCCCGATTTGTGTCGGAAGATAGCCGGCGATCACTTTCGATTATAAGCTGGATAGTGCTGAAGAGAAAAGGGAAAAACAACAGTAAAAGCATTAGATGGATGTTTACTTCATCACAATTGCAATATAATACATCAGGTCAGTGTTTTCTTTATAGAAAAAAAGGTGTCAGTACTCATTATGGGTGGGGTCACCACATATGGCTCCACCCCTATGATAGCCACACCCACAATAGCTACACTCCTTATACCAGCCATGGCGCATATAAACAGACATCATTGAAAATATTATACTAGTATAGGATAAAAAAATAATGTGATTTTTTTTCATTATAAATAATTTCTGTAAGCTGTTACAACTCCAGTATACCCAGTGCAAAATAAGACAGCAGATGTAAATTCTCAAATTGGACATATTTCAAACACTAAAATGAAAATAAAATGATTTTTTTTCTACCTTTGTTGTCTGCTGAGTTTGTTTTTCTATCCATATTGGTCCCAGTCTCTGATTCTGCTGCTCTCTATCTGTTCCCTTAACTCCGTTTCCAGGGCTTCCTTTCCATTTATTTCTTTACTTTCCTCCTTTCTTCTTCATTTCTTGCCATACATCCATAAGTAAAAGCTGGGTCCTCCTCCGTGGAATTGAGTGGAGGAGGTATAACGTGGATCCAGCTTTTGCCTATTTTCTCCATCCATGGGCAGTTTTTCTCCTCTCTTCCCTTTCCCTCATCTCCATCTTCTTCTTTTTTTTTCCTCCCCTCCGTCCATGTCCAGCATTTCTCCTCTCTTCCCTCTCCTGTATCCATATAAAGCAATAATTCTCTTTCCCCTCTCCTCCATCCAAGTCCAGCATTTCTCCTCTCTCTTCATCCATCCATGTCCAGCAATTCTCGTCTATCTCCTGTTCTCCTCTCCATCCATTTCCAGCACTTCTCCTCTCTTCCCTGCCCTCCCATCCATGTGCATCTCCATGTCCATCCATGTCCAGCACTTCTCCTCTCTCCTTCCCTCCATCCATGTCCAGCATTTCTCTTCTCTTCTCTCCCCTGTATCCATATAAAGCAATAATTCTCTCTCCCCTCTCCTCCATACAAGTCCAGCATTTCTCCTCTCTCCCCACCAACCCCTCCATCCATCCATGTCCAGCAATTCTCCTGCTCTCCTCTCCATCCATTTCTAGCATTTCTCCTCTCTTCCCTGCTCTCCCATCCATGTGCATCTCCTTCCTCTCTTCCCTCCCCTCCATCCATGTTCAGCATGTCTCCTCTCTCCCCTTCCCTCCCCTCTCATCCATGTCCAATGATTCTCCTCTCTCCCCTGCCCTCTCCTTCCATCCATGTCCAGCGAATCTCTCTTCCCTGACCTCCCCTCCCATCCATGTCCAGTATGTCTCCTCCTTCCCCTCCCATCCATGTTCAGTGATTCTTCTCTGTCCCCTGTCCTCCCCTCCCATCCATGTCCAGTGATTCTCCTCTCTCCCCTCCCATCCATGTCCAGCAATATTCTCTTTCCTGCCCTCCCCTCCCATCCATGTCCTCCATGTCCAGCAATTCTCTCTTCCCTGCCCTCCCCTCCCATCCATGTCTTGCAATTCTCCTCTCTCCCCTCCATGTCCAGCAATTCTCTCATCCCTGCCCTCCCCTCCCATCCATGTTCAGCAATTCTCTCTTCCTTACCCTCCCCTCCCATGATGTCCATCGATTCTCCTCTCTCCCCTGCCCTGCCCTCCCCTCTCCCATGTCCAGTGATTTTTCTTCACCCAGCCCATCCTTCTTCTCCAAGCCCGTCCTCCTTCTCCACTGCCTGCCAGCATTGGACTCAGCAGCGCGAATGGTGCAGCGATTGAGAGAGGCTGGCAGCGTCGGAGCGTCCCTCTGCGAGTCCCGCCTACATTGTTTCAACTTCCTGTTTCCGCAGAGGGAAGCTCCGACGCTGCCAGCCTCTCTCAATCGCTGCCTGCACCATTCGCGCTGCCGAGTCTGACTTAGTAGTAAGTAGGGGAGTGAAAGGAAGAGTGCAGGACTCGTTGGGGAGAAAAGGGTGCTGGTACACCATACTGGTGCGTACCGGCACAAAAAAAGCACTGCATCAGGTAGAGAAGGGCACAGGCTAGGAGAATTATATTGGCACCGGGCTGTAGCCACCTGCAGGTTATTTAGAATAGGAACTGTAACCAGAACCCCTCTCTGTTACCATGACTTAAGGGCTCAAGGCCATGGTAGGTATGCACCTGTAACCACCTTGAAAATGGTTTGCAGGATAGAATTTAGAAATGTTGTTGTTCCATAACTATGGAGAATTGTAGGACTGTGTTGAATAATGTGGAAAAGACATTCAGTGCATATATGCTTCCCTCCCCCTCCCCACCTCCAGCAACCTTGAGAATGGGTGGGCTGGGGACTGGGGTTCACCACATAAAAAAGGAGGAAGCAGCTGGGGACGTTTAAGGATTTTGCCCATAATCGAAATTAGGACGACCATCTTGGGGACGCCCATGCCGGTCTTACATGGGCGTCCTTGGGACGTTCTTGGGATGTCCTTCTCAGTATTTTCGATGTTTTGCATCCCATTGTCAGAGTGGCACCAAAACAGGCAACCACCCGCAAAAGTAATTTCACTGTATCCTCTGCACTCCTTCCACTGTTCTATGTGTACCCACCTGCCTGTGTGGCTCTCTTGCACATCACTCTCTAAAATGCACTGTACTCCTCTTCTCTAGCTCTGTACCATCTACAATCAGATCTGTGATTACCTGCTAATGCCATTCTTCACCATCTGTTTCCTGGGTCTTCACATGTGGGCCTATGTATATGAATGCTGCAAAACAAAACTGGGTTATTTTGGCCAACACACTTCCGCCCCTTTTGCTATGCAGGTGATGACACCAGTCAGACACAGAAGCTGGTCTTAGTGGGCACCAGCCCCAGCATACTGAAGGCCAGATAGAGCAGCAAACCAGGGACACAGACAAAGGAAACAGGGCACTGAACAACTCTCAACTTTCTCTCCCAACAACGATCTCGCCACTCTCCAACTCCACAAAATCACTAACAGGTCTAAAGAAGATTTCCCCCTTACCCTGCTCACTTTTATTTCAGGTATAACTAAGGATGCCCATGTTCCCACCCATGCGAAACCATTTCGCTAGCCATTATACATTGGAGGCGCCCATCCCGTAATGCTGCCCATAACACGCCCCCTGTGGGGATGTTCTTAGATGGGTGTCCTCGCGCTGAGGACGTCCTTATGGCCCTGTTTCGATTATTGGATTTGGATGACCTTCTTTCACAGGGACGCCCATGCGACTTTTGTGTCACTTTTTGTTCGCCCTTCTCTTTCGAAAATGAGCCTGGTAGTATCCCTAAATTAAGGTGTACTTTATAGATTATGCTTAAGTGAATTTTATTTCAGCTCCAAATTTTTAGGCATGATATTTAGAATCTAGTCCTTAATATTTCATATACTTTTCTGTTTTTAGTACATTTTACTTATGTGTTTATAATAATACCTTTTATCATATATTTTGTTCATGGTGATATATTGTTTATAGTGATGTTTTTGAAATATTGAAATTTTTATTGTTATTTATTGTTTGTATCTTAATTTGTATGTGTATTGATTTATATTTTAATGTTTTATGTAGACTCCTGAAGCAGGCCTATCAGCTGAAACACGACCCGTGTCCAAAACAAGACAATTATTAAAGTTATCACTGCACCATTGGTATTTTGTTGTTTTGTTGGTCATCTCCACTGTTTTTAATGCAACAATTTCTTTGACAACAGAATCAAGGTGAAAAGAAGAAACGTGAGCAATGACAATCATACACAAGAGAAGAAGCTGCTGAGATGAATCCTCACCAATGCTCACAGATGCAGCCAGATGGGTAGTCTGAAGATTGCTGATTTTCCCTTTTATCTGTGAAACGGGGAGTGAGTGGAAAGTTTGCAAAGCAGCTATGTATTTTGAAGGAGGTGATGGATGAGAACAGTGTTATAAAACAGAAGGATTCTTTCCTTAACAAGACCCAGGATTCAAAATTGGAGGCATGTCTGTGTCTTGTACCAGTCCATCAGCATAGTCCACAATAAATGAAACAGCAATTAATACAGCAAATTAATATGCCCTATGAATAACATATAAGCGCTAATCTATGATGACTTATTGTGGATGATATTCCATCCACAGCCATATAACAGTCTGCTTTCTTTTGAAATTTGGTTCAGCTTCAATTATGTCAATATGAGCAGGCAGCTGCTGACAATGTTACCCTCTCCTTCATTTAAAATACTATTTTGTTAATCATAGCCAAGACGGTGAACAACTGGTGTAGTTGATTAAACAACTGTACACTGTGTTAACAGCATAACAATAATAAAATGACTAAATTTATTTTTATTTATTTATTTATTTATTGCATTTGTATCCCACATTTTCCCACCTCTTTGCAGGCTCACTATGGCTTACAATACATCATGAATGGTGGAGATACATTAGAAAATAGACATTTTGTGTTATTGAAGGATCTTGGGCAATATGATAAGGAAAAAACATGATAATGGTATAACAAGCAGAATATTATAAGACAGTTCTGATTATATATGAAGGAGTTGTGTATATTCACATTGGTTGATGCAAGCATAAATTACAATAAATGAGGTAAATTTGGAGCTATACAAATTAAATCCTAGTGATAGCAAAGACATGATGCAGTATCATAAATAAACACATTAAAATAGCAAGGTAAAATATTCAGGGGTCCTTTTACTAAGGTGTGCTGAAAAATGGCCTGCGGAAGTGTAGGCATGTGTTTTGGATGAGCACAGGATCATTTCTCAGCGCACCTGTAAAAAATATCTTTTTTGGGGAGGGGGGCGAAAATGGATGTGTGGCAACATGAAAATTGGTGAAATTTTGGGTCTGAGACCTTACCGCCAGCCATTGACTTAGCGGTAAAGTCTCACGCGTTTACCGGGCAGTAATGGTCAACGCACGTCTAAATGCCGATTACCACCCACACACCAGAAAATAGAAATATTTTCTGATGCGCATGTCAGATGTGATTCAAAAATGACATTACTGCCCAGGCCAAGTGGTAGCCAAACGGTAACTCAGAATTGGCGTGCATTGGGTGCACGTAGGTGCTTATGCGGCTTAGTAAAAGGACCCCTCATATAACTGATAACCCTTATCCACACTCTCATTACCTCCCACTTATACTACTACAACTTGCTTGTCACAGGTCTCCCTTTAAACCATCTCTCTCCCCTTCAATCTGTTCAAACTTCTGCTGCACTACTTATTTTCCACTAATGTTGCTACACTCACACAATCCCTCTCTTCAAATCACTTAATTGAATAATGCTCAACAATCACAAAAGACTCCAGACATCCAGACTCTGGAGGTTTGAGCGTGTGGTATCTTTTGTTATTCGTGAGCCATGGTCATGTTAGCTTTCTGGCTAAGCCCTGAACAGCACAGTGTAGTGCTGGCAGTGATGTGCGGTCCACCCAAATATTGAAGGTAAATAGGCAGTGAAATGCCACATCTGCCTGCAGCATGAAATCATTCAATGGTAGCACTTTGGTGTTAAGACCAATTGCATTTTTTTTTAATAGGAAAGGGCAGAAAAGGATTCCGTTAGAGTTAGTACGGGGGGAATGGAATCATCTTTTAAAATGCTATAATGGTCATTCGCATAGATTGACACCTTGTGCTCAAGAGTTCTCCTCTTACTCCTCTAATATCAGAGCGTTTACAAATTGCTAGAGCTAGTGGCTGTAGTGCTACATCAAATAAGAGAGGAAAAAGCAGGTATCCTTGTCTTGTACCTTTTTGAAGAGAAAAACATACATATCTACAAGTTGTTAACTGAAATTTCAGCTTCAGGAGCTACATATAATAATTGTCAAAAATCTAGGCCCAAAACCAAATCACTGCATTACAGAAAATTAAAAAAATGCTATTCTAGACAGTTGAAGGCTTCTCGGCATCTAGCAAAAGAGCTACCAGCATAAGGACATAAAAGTAGTTATACTGGGTCAGACCAATGGTCCATCTAGCCCAGTATCCTGTTTCCAACAGTGGCCAAGCCAGTTCACAAGTACCTGGCAAAAAAACAAATTGTGGCAATATTCCATGTTACAAATCTCAGGGCAAGCAGTTGCTTCCCCATGTCTGTCTCAATAGCAGACTATAGACTTTTCCTCCAGGAACTTGTCCAAACCTTTTAAAAACCCATTTGTATGTTGTACGTCGGTTGTAGTATGTCACAAATTTAGCTCATTATCAGAAAACCTTCAACCAGACACAAAGCCTATTTGACCTGGGTGTATTATGGTGCAAATCATTTTACTAAGTCATTGTGTCACACTATTTCTGGACCACCTTGTGACTGCTATTGAGGATACCTGTGATCGCTATGGCCATCACCATTGGAAGGACAAGATCAACTGCTTCAACAAGAAGTAACTGAAGAGGTGTCTGATCACTGATGAATGCTCCAATGAACCCCAACTCATTGCTTTATACCACAAGATGGAGATGAAACAGATTATTGAACTTGTGGAGAGTGGTGGAATGAGCAGAATCCACACAGCAGTTTCCAGGGTTTTCATGCAGATCTTCCAGCCAAAGACTAAGGCTATAGACCATGCTATCCCTACCCTGTCCAAGATTAAGGAGGAATAAATCTGAAAAATCCTGTGCACCAACCTGCAAAAACCCACCAGAGGCTATGATCATACAACCGGTACACACTAGTGACCAACCCATACAAGAAGGCCTGGAACCAGGTGCTGTTACAAAGGTAGAAAGTTTACCAGCTTGATCAAAGGATGAATAATTACCTGACTGTCCCAGAGCATAAGTTATACTCTCCCAATTTGTTCAGAACATGTGTTGGCTCAGACCCGTTGAAATATGAGCCTCAACCAGACTCTGGGAAACTACCTGTTATCATTATTGACCCTTCCTCACTGCAGTCCCTAGATTCTGTTGGTATTACGAATGAAGAGATGGGAAAGAAAAGTAAAACCAAAGATGAAGATGATGAGGAGGAAGGACTTGTGATGATAGTGAAGGAACCTTCCACTCCAGGTTCAGGTGATATCTTCACCTCAGGGATAGGCAATATCCCTAATAACTAGCGATTGCTGCAATACCTGAGTAACTCTGGACCCAGGCCAGAGAGGAGGAGGAAAAGGAGAATCCTTTCATACCCAAGGGGCAATAGCCAGAGGTGAACTGCCCAGGGCCTACAGAGAACAGTCATCTAGATATGCATAATGAGTTTTCATGGGACTGTCCTCTGGAAAAGGTTTTGCTTTTGGAATCTTTATGGCTGGAGCATAGAGGCCAATATCCCCTCCATTATGATCAATGTTGATAAGGAATATGTGTCTATGATTAGCTACATGGCCTGAATCTTTCCCTGGTTTAGGAATTACTATTAACTTTGCCTCAACAAAAGTACCTCCTTCTGCTCCCCACTCAATAAAGGCTTAGTAGAGGCATTTAAGGGTCAGGAGCTAGATTCTCTGTAATTGTAAAGCCATTAGTGCCCAGAGATTTATTAAGTGACAGCACCTTTATAGCCATTTTAATTTCAGCCTCCTTCTTCCAGGTACTCATTTTAGGCCTGAATCACCAATAGATGCTCTAATTTGCCCAAGAAATCACCAAGAAGAAGGCTGTACTCGTATACAAAAGCTGTGTAATTAACATGAAAATTGCTACAAATTTTTCTCATCAGTATAAAAGGGATGATTAAAGGGGTCATTTATAAATTTAATTCTCTGCGTTCCACTTCCTCTTCAAATATTGCACAAGAAAGCTTATTGCTCTCTTCATAATAACGAGCATTTTGTAAAAACAGAGACAATCCTGCAAGTTTACTCAGAAGCACATTATATTGATGCTTAAGCTGATGCTGCAATAGGGCTTCAGAATTGTTCAGAGATTGTATTGTTCCAGTAGCTTAATTTCTCCTTCAAGCAGCTGGAGCTCTGAATTTTGTTTCCTTCAGAGACCAATAGAACAAATCATAATGGCCCCATGAAGGATAGCCTTTCAAAGCATCCCATTTTCAATGGAGGTATCAGCTGGAGAACTGCAATCAAAGTAAGAGGTTATAGTATTACGAAGATGATCTACAAACTTTTCCTCATTAAGCAGTGTAGCATTAAACTTCCGCACTACAGGAGATTTAGCAACTGCTGGCCACTCAATTAACATCACAATATCAGCATGCTCTATAACAGTCATGGGAAAAATATAAGTTTTCTGAAAATGTTGTAAAAGATCATTAGTGAGGGATATGTAATCTCTGTGAAACTGGGAATAGTGTGGCAAAGAACTGGAGCCTCTGGGTCTGATAAAGGAGTGAAGGAACAGAAACTACAGAATTTTCCTCTTTGGGGCAGAGCAAGATGACAGCAGACATGCCTGACTGCTGAGTTGCTGAGAGCGATTCTCTTTTCTTACTTTACAACCATGGGCAAAAGGAAGGGGCACCCCCCTGCGTCTCTGGGGTCTGTCCCAGCCAGACCCATTGAGGATCCTATAATCAGATTTGTGACCTGAAGCTCAGGTGCAACCAGTCCTACTGAGAGGTGGCCACTGGAGAAAACACTGCTGGCAGGAGAGGCGGTGTCTTCCCAGGCATTTAAGACTACCTTTAGCAGGAAGGAAAGAAAGCAACTTCATCACTCATTGAAAGCTTTTGCTGCATGGGAAGATGATATGGTGGAAGGGCCATCCTGACAGGGCAATGCTCAAGTCCCAACTCAAAAGAATAATTATCTTTCTACTGTAGCAGAGTCTGTTTCCTTGGAGGTGGCTGTGCCAGCTCTTTATTTAAACCAGAATTTGAAGATTTATCTTCAAGAACTTGAAACTTTCTCCTTGGAGAAGCCATCTGTTGTTACCTTAGTCTACTTCTGGATGGCAGTTGACTCTTCAGGTAAAGTATTATCTTGCCAGTCTAACTCTGCTGGGACCCAGATGAGCAAGTCATTGGAATCTCTGAGGGGTCCTTTTATTAAGTCGAGTAAAAAGTGGCCTCTGGTAGTATGAGTTCATCTTTTGGGCGCGCACTGGGCCATTTTTTACTGTCTCTAGGAAAAAGGGCCTTTTTTAAAGGGGCCAGAAAATGGATGTGTGCTAAAATTGAAACTAGCTTGCATCCATTTTTGGCCTGAGGCCTTCCAACTACCCATTGACCTAGCGGTAAGGGATCAAGTGCTACACGTGCGGTGACCAGTTGGCGCACGCCAACTGCCAATTAATGGTGGAAATGCTGTGCACGGTAGGAAATAAAAAATAATTTGTCCCAGCATTATGGGCACACGCCAAATCTGAAATTACCACCGGGGCAAGCTAGCCTGCCAGCAGTCTCGCTTTGGTGCATGCACATAGAGCCTACCACACCTTTGTAAATGGGCCCCTTAAAGAGCTAAGTTCTAAATTGGCTACTCTGGAGAAAAAATGTGAAGGAATAGGAACTTAAAGTTGATAAACTTGAGTGATCTGATTCTGTAATTAATAAGAGTAAAGTGATTATATCTGGGAAGCTGGAAAGCATGGAAAATCTTCATTAATTTTCCAAGATTATCCAATATTCCTCCAAACATAGGAGCCAACTTCTCAAAATAATTTGATGTGCTAAACCCATCAGAAATTACCTCTCTCTGGACACAGTTACAGTTTGCTCAATATCGGAGGTGGTTCTTATGCCTCCAAAGGTGGATTTTGTTAAGTATGTGATAGAGGTTCTTCAAACCTATCAACTATGGTTGTTTCATTTCCTGTGGACCTTTGGAGTCAGATTGTGATAAGATTTTGAATTTATGTTTTAAATGTAGAACTGATAATGTCTGTAGTTCCCAGGTTCGGGTATTTCTGGATTTTACTAGGGATACCCAAAGAAGAAGACAACATGTTTTATTATTGCAACCCAAGGTTCAAAAGATAGGGACACATTTCCTTTTAATATATTCATGCAGATGCATAATCCATTATAATAATGCAAAATCTGATGGGGTTTTTTAACCATCTCCTTCTTTTTTTTCTGTGTGATAAAACTCCTAGGGACAGAACAGAGCAAATCCTAGTAATGGACCATCATGAAGCCTTCTTGAAGTATAAAGTTGCATTTGAATGGTTGAGCAGGTGTAAAACACATTCCTAATATTATTTTTAGTGTCCAGCTTTACTTCTCTGCTTCCTCAAATGTGGACTTTAATTTCAGAATGTATTGTGTACATTTCCTGATTTAAGCTTTGCCTTTTTTGTTTATTATCATTCTGAATTGCCTTTCAAGTGTTAAGCTTGTATTGCACTGTATTTCTATAATCTTTAAAATAAAATTTTGAAAGCATCTTTGTCTTTGTAGAATACTGAGGAAGATTTTGGTGTCCTACACTGGTAAAACAGACAAATGCAGATTCTATAAAACAGATTTAGAAGCAGCTACTACTACTATATGCTGATGTCAGGTCTGTGCCCAGGTAACAAGGAGAAATAAAGCAAAAAGAAAAAGAAGAAATCTTATTTTTTGGACCAACTGACTCCCCACCCCCCTTTCAAAGCCACATTAGTGGCTGCCGGTGCAGTAATGCCAACATAGCCCATTCAAAGTGATCTGTGAGCCTTGGTAAAAGGAGGGGGGGAGGTTAAATTTTTGTGACTAGTTTTTGAAGGCCAGAAGCTTTTTCCTTGTCTAGTCTTGATCTACTATGCTGCACGAAAACCTGGATTCAAAATGACAAGGAAAGTTACTTGTATGAATCTCTTCCCAATGACTATGAAGTTTTCTCCTTTACTAGATCGTCTAGAAAAGGGGTGGCCTGGCCATTTTTTACCCTTCCAGTCTTATTCAGAGATTCTTGTTCTTGTTCATTGGTCTGATCACTTAGGAGTTGTATTTTCAACCACCCTTCCATTTCAACCTGTCTCTAAACTAGGATCACAGAAATGGTCAAGGCACCTTTCATGCATTGATCTTCAGGAACTCTCATCGGATGTCTTCTCCTTTTCTCCTAATTTCCCCTCCATGGATCTTAATGAGCAAACTAAGGGCCCTGTTTACTAAGGCACATTAGCTTTTTTAACGCGCCCACAATTAGCGCACGTGCTAACCGTGTAGACGCCTATAGGGATATTGAAGGCGCGTACACAGTTAATGCATGTACATGGTTAAAGCACGTTAAAAATGTTAACGTGCCTATAATGCGTCTTAGTAAACAGGGCCCTAATTCTCTACATTTAACTCTTACCATTACCTTAGAAAAAATAGCACCTTTAGTTCCAGTCCTAATTCCTCTGCTAAACATACAAAAACTTGGTATCACAGCAGCCTTCATATGCTTAAATGTCAACTTCGTAAGGCTGAACATTCGTGGAGGAAATCCAGATCCTCATTGAGTCATGAAATTTATAAATTTACACTTTGTGACTATAACTTTCATCTTAAAAAGACTAAAATTTCCTACTTCTCTAATAGGATTAATAAAGCTCTTAATCCTACTAGGGAGTTATACTCAGGGGTGGACTGACAGTGATCTGGGCCCTCGGGCAAAAAGGGTCATGGGCCTCAACCACCTTTCAAAAGTGATTAAGTTAGATGGAAGTTACAACACAGTGTGTCTCTTACTGTTGTGGGCCCTCAGGCACTGCCCTATTGTCCCAATGGTCAGTCCGCCCCTGGTTATATTTGATTTTTCATGACCTGAAAAATCCCCCACGTCCTTCCCACATCTTACAATTCCCTCCAGATAAGGCCCTGTCTCTTTATTTTTCCTCCAAAATTACTGACCTTTCATGTCTCTCCTTCCCTTCTCCCTATCTCTGTGATCACTATACTCCTCTGTCACCTTCTTCACATTTAACATATCTCCCACTTTGTCCAAGTTGTTCTCCTCCAACATCTCAAGACTTGACCCCACCTAGAGGTACTGTATCTTGGTCTTCATTCCACCCCAGATGTTGTTGTCCCTCACCAAGGTCCTCAACTCTATGTAACTACTCATTGTCTTTTGAATCCCCTCACTACTTCATGGTTTCATTACTCATCCTTCAATTACTCATCAATAATAGTTTATCTTCTTGCAAGGTTCCTTCACTTTGAAAGACAGATATAGTCCATCCCATTAAAAAAAAAAATAAAACCTTCACTTGATCCTTCCAACCCAGCCAATATTTGTCCTGTTTCTGAAGTGTTAGAAAAAATAGTCTTCCTTCAATCTTCTTTCTATGCAGAAAAAGTATCTTGCGTTGCATCCTAGGCAATCTGGTTTCAGGGCTAGTTTCAACACTGAAACAGTTTTGGCAGGTCTTCTCAGTGAAATTCACACTCACCTGGATAGAAACATCATTGTTCTTGCTATATCACTTGATCTTTCTCCGCTTTCGATTTAGTTGATCACACCCTACTTCTTTCTCACCTCTCATCTCTGGATATTAAGGGTAATGTTCTCTCATGGTTCTGCTCATTTCTCTCAAACCCTTCGGAGGGGGGCGGGTGGAGAGGGGGGCGGCAGTGGCGGGGGGGGGGCCCCGGGGGTGGCCTTCCCTCACTGTATCCCACCCTCACGGAAATAGGAAGTTACCTCAGAGGAGGGCGGGACACAGTGAGGGAAGGCCCGACAAGCTGATTTGTTTCTTTTACAAGCAGGGCAGACGCGAGGCGCTGCCTGCGATGCCGCTTCAGTGATTTCTTTTTTTAAAGGCAGGGTGGTGGCAGGAGAAGGAAGAGAGGGCTGTCAGCTGTCATCGGAGCTGGTAGGCAGGTGGGGACTGCAGCGACAGCGACCTTTTCATGGGAGCAGCGGGAGTGGAGCACCCCCTCACCAGCTGACACCCGGGGCAGACTGCCCCCACCGCCCCGCCCCTGGTACGCCACTGGGCGCCGGGCCCCCCTTAGAGGCCCGGGCCCGTGGAATTTGGTCCCCCCTGCCCCCCCCCCCCCTCTCGGTGGCCCTGGTTGCAAAAACCTCAGAAAGGCGGTATATCAAGTCCCATTTCCCTTCCCCCCTTAAGTGAGTTGTTCAAGATCTCAAGGGACAGCAGTGGGATTTGAACTCTGGTTTCCTTAGTTCTCAGTCTGCTGTTCTAACCATTATGCGCAGCTAATTCAGATAATACATACTCAGCAGTAAACTATGGGTAAGCAGATTTAAAGCCTGGTAGACATTTGGCCTGGTGGAGGAGTGGCCTAGTGGTTAGAGTGGTGGACTTTGGTCCTGGGGAACTGGGTTCGATTCCCACTGCAGGCACAGGCAGCTCCTTGTGACTCTGGGCAAGTCACTTAACCCTCCATTGCCCCAGGTACAAATAAGTACCTGTATATAATATGTAAGCCGCATTGAGCCTGCTATGAGTGGGAAAGCGCGGGGTACAAATGTAACAAAAAAGAATAACAAAAAACTGATAAGCAAATCATTATGGTCACCAGTAACTACAGGAATTCTGCTACAGTGCTGCTGAACATCACTGTTCACATGGTCAACAGGAAGATTCTGCACTGGGGAGCTAGGACAGACTGTGAGTCAAGTATTAAAGTACCTGCATATATTTCTAGAATACTGAAAACACTGTTTCATTTGTTTGATGTGTGTGTGTATTATTTTGATTTGGGGGGGGGCACATAAGTGTATTGAGTGTGCATATTACCATCAGTAAGAGAGGCATCAAGAGGAGGCACTGTGAAAGGATTCTTCCCTGTTGTTTTCAAAAATTGTGTATTCATTCAATTCAAACTTTTGAACTACTATAACATTATTCAATTTTTATCCAGTTGCATGTCTTATTGTTCTACATTATCGATATAAGAATTGTCTATTATTATGTAGTTTCTCTTATGGAATGGAAGTTATAAAACATTGTTATTTTATATTGTATTTGGATGTTTGTGATCCTTAAAAACTTAATCAATCTAAAAATGCCTCTACTGTCCCTTTAGTGCTGAGGTAGGTTTTACTTCCCCACCCTAAGGACTTTCACTTGCCCTATCATGCTCCATTCCACCCCACCCTAACCCCACCTTAGCCCCACCTCACCTTAGTCCCACCCTCTTAGCCGCCCCAAACAGTTGAGTCACCAACCACCTATGATTCAGACACACACATTCATCTACAAACTGTATAATTATGGTACAGCCAGAGACCCCCCCCCCCCCCCCCCACTGGAATGGTGGCAGGCCCAGTCATAGAGCTCAGGCCATTACAGACCTTGGCTGAGTCAGAAATCTGATGGCTGACATAACTGGGAGCTTACTGGAAAAGTATGGCCTAGTTTGTAGCCCGGATTGAGGCCTAAATAAGCTAAATTAGGAAAAGTTAGGTCAATAGATATGGAAACAAAATGGAGGATTTCAGCACAAAATGGAAGCCGTATCTGTTACAAAGTGGAATTTTCTCTAATGTAAGTTAGAAAAACAAGTTGAGAAATGAGTGAGTCATGCCAGGTACAAAGAAAATAGGGAACTAGCTGTCCAAGAGGGGAGGGAGACTTTCCTGTGAGCAGGATTGTGGTCAGCCATGGTGTGAGAAAGGAAAGGTGTAGCTGGATGCAGGGTCTTGCTTAAGATTTATGGTCAAGCGAGCTAGAGACAAAACCATGTTAGCAAGATAAAAGCTACTCATTAGCATGAGCCAATCAGTGACAACCATGACATTAGCATAGATCCAATCAGATATATCTATTGTCATATTACCATATCCTGAGGGCACCTATAAAAATCAGGGTATTTCCTGGTTTAAGTTAGAGAGAAGGGTTGGCACTCTCTCTCTCCAAAGGAAACCAATGTGTCCAGCAGAATTGACAAATTACCTAATTGCTTTCCCTTGTAAAACCTCTAATTGGTAAAAGAAATTATAAAAGATTAGGAATTAATTAACACCTGTTTGCAACTGGATTATTATATTCCTATAATTAATTGATTGTACGTGCCTGTTGTCAATCACTGATTTGACTTGTACCTTGGCAAATAAACTCCTCATTCCAAATGATGATTTGTGGGCTTCACTTAATGATGAAAGGCTGTAAGTATAAATGCTTTTGCTGTATCAGGCTATCTTTCACTGCATTGTATAACCTGTGACATAAATCCAGTTTGTCATAAGGCTGGTATCTTTTCCTTAGACCTAACATCTCTCTTAGTGGCAATTCCTTTTAGAACTTCACAACTCCTTGATTACCCCAGTACTAGTGCTATTTAGAGATGGAGTCAGATTTAAGGTCACTCCAGCCTTCTTGGGGGTCTCTGAACCCTAAATTTAAAACAAAACATTCATACCCAGACTGACATTCCCCACACACACACACACCCTCTTCAGACACCTACAGACTCAGGGGGACAGGCAGACACTGAGACCCGTACACAGAAGCGGCTCTGTAACAATTTTCTGTTGTAAGTGCTATACACTTGTAAGAAGTCTATTTCTATATAAAATACTTTTTACGAAGCCACGCCTATTTATTGTATTATTGTGCTACAAACCCCATTGTCTCTGAGAAGTGAACCCAGGACCAAGGAAAACTAAAGATAACATCTACGAGAAGAAGAATGCATCTGGGGGCTTGTCTGGGATCCAACCCCTAATATTTAGCAGCACTAAATGTCGGGGGCCATTTTTGCTGCACGCTGCGGCCCTTTTTAACTCAGCAGGTAAAAACAGCTGAAAATAGCCATGGCCATGCGGTAAGATTGCACGTACCATATGGCCGTGCGAGGGGGAGCACTTACCACCACCCATTCAGGTGGCGGTAAGGACTCCTGCGCTAATCTGGCTGTAACTGGGTAGCACACAGCACTGCCCAATTACCACCAGGTTAGCACTGTGCTTAAAAATGCAGCCCTATTTTCCCCAGCATGGGAAATGGCACACGCTGGGGCTAGAGCTACTGCCGGTACCCGTGTTAGCATGCAATAAGCCCACATTGGGCTTACCACCACTTTGTAATAGGCCCCTTAATGAGATAGTGCTGAATACAAGGAGGTTTTATGACAAGAGTCGTCATGAGCCTATCTCGCCCATTATGTGGGCTGAAGCCAGTAGGCAGAGCTTGTTGCCCTATCAATGTAATTGTTTTGGGTGTACCAAGATAGCGGCAGCTGCTTTGGGGAGAATGAAAACTTCCTTGGGTGGAGACCAGCTTTAAACTTGTGACATCATGCCATCTCCTGTTATCAAACCTCCTTATCTGAATATTACCACTGACCACCATGGCGCAATCCAGTTTGTGTTGGGGTGGTCGGAGAGCAGAGTCAGGGTAGATCTGGAAGTTATCAGGCGTTGTTGGACATTGAGTGCCAGTGCCTGGATAGCTAACCAGCCATGTTGGATGGCATATACTGCAGTCATAACTATGCCCAGTTAGCTATCCGTGTATGACACTGAATACCGGCCATAGGTGCTGCCAGACACCTGAAAGTTCAGTGTCAGTTCAAGGACCTAATTCCACCTGTGGCAGTTAGCTCTGTCAAAAACGCTGGTAGGTTTCTTAAGCTTGTTATGTTTTTCCTCCATCATCTCTAAACCTGTATTGCATTTGGTTGTTGTTAAAGGGCTCAGGGTTCTTCTGGTCTTGTTTGCAAAAAAAAAAAAAAGTATCATGGTATCACTTTATTTTGTTGTGCTACCATTATTCTATATGTTGAGAAAAAAAGAGACAAACAAAAGAAGCAACACTGGGACTTCAAGACTGGGACAATTAATGTTCTTTATTGATGACCCGACACTGGCCGTGTTTCGGTGCTGAACAGCGCCTGACTCAGGGGTTCCAGCGTATACTATAAAAAATCGCCGTTCGCCGCAGTCGCAAAGGTGCAGCTCTATATAGAGCCCTCTCGTGTGCATGAAAGCGAAAAAAAAAAGAGAAAGAAAAATTCCACTATACAATCAGTTGGTGTGTTTTCTGTAAAGAGAATATTATGCTATGTATTAAAAAGTTTATCCTGACTTCTGACCAAATCCAGCTATAAGAAATCCTGCTGATGGTTACTGAGCCTGGCTTGGTGTATGTATATGTATGGAGGACAGCAATCCATGCTGCATGGAAGAGACCATTACACTATTAATTAGGGGGAAAATAGGATGGGTATTTCTAGGATGGGTGGGACAAATTGCTTGTTCTTTTGGCCGCTGTCGGTGACAGGGTGCTGGGCTCGATGGACCCTTGGTGTGTCCCAGCATGGGGATGCTTATGTACTTATGTGCATTCTTTTAGCTTATTGGCTTCATTAAAGGTGTGAACCCCTATAAATTGTATCTGCTGTAGTCAGAAGGTGAGAAGATTTTCAGGGAGGTCACTAAGAAAATAGAGGCTAGGATTGCCAGCCTGGTAGGTGGTTTTATGAAGGGCTAGTCCATGGGGGCAGGGCCAAGAGGTAATAAAAGGCATTGCATGGAGAAATTTCTAGTCTTTGGTAGCCCAACCCCAGTGAGACCCTGAGAACCGAGGGGGAAGTCCTGGGAACCAAGGCAGAAGGATTTTGCAGTGTGTGGTGATGGAAGCCCCTGCTATAGAGCAGCAGGTGCCTGCGGAGTGTTTCTGACTTGGGAACGTATAGGAGTACTTGGGGAAAAAGACATCCAGGTAGGAGGAGTGGGCATGGGAGTACCTCACGTCTGGCAGGACTTTCATTACACATGTGAATGACTCATTTTCCAGAATGCTAGGAATTATTAGGAAAGGTATGCAAAATAAGACCAATAATATTATAATGCCTCTGTATCACTCCATAGTGGACCTCACATTGAGTATTGTATAGTGAAATTAGAAAAGGTTCAAAGAAGAGTGACCAAAATGATAAATGGGATGGAACTCCTCCTATATGAGGAAAGGTTAAAGGCTCTTCAGTTTGGAAAAGAGATGGCTGAGGTGGGATAGAATTGAGGTCTATAAAATACTGAGTGGTGTAGAATGGGTAAAAGTTAATCAAGTTTTCACTCGTTCAAAAAATACAAAGACCAGGGGACACTCAATAAAATTACTGTGGAGCACTGAAAGAGATGGCAGCATAATCGCTGAGCTCCTGACGACTCTGTTTTAAAATAAGAGCTTTATCATTAAAATACCGCAGCATTTATACACCACTGATCATCAATACACATTTGAATATGGCATAAGTAAAAAGCAGAGAAAAAGGGCACCATACTGAACCTACTTCTTCTAAGAAAGATGATCTATCTAAGATGGAGGATCAATGTCTGGCAACCATCTTGGAAGAAATCAGCACTCTTAAAGATATGTTCTCTGAAACAAAGAAGATATCGGAGACATAAAAGAAGGCCTATCAAAACAGACCTAGTTTTATTCAAAAATAAACTTATGATCCTTGAGTCAGAACAGGACATTTTTGATGAAAATATCAAAACTTTACAAAAATAGTTCAAGCATATATATCCAGTTGGAGAAAGATATTGAAGACAATAACAACAGATCCAGAAGGAATAGCATTCATCACACTGTTTACCTGAAAATGAGGAAGGCAGGGATCCAATTCAATTTCTACAGAAATTCATTCCTTCGATTCTTGGTATAAATTTCAACAAGGATTTCACATTAGAATGTGTGCATAGAGTCCCTGCACACCGTGGTCTGCATGACAAATTCCTGCACCCAATAGTGATGAAAGCCATTCATTACACACAAGTTGTGAAGATAATGCAGAGAGCATGAATGAAAGCCCAGGTAAAATATGAAGACCACGTTTTACAGTTCCATCTTGATCTAAGTAAGAATACAGTGAAAGCCAGGAAGCAGCTTCTTACATAGCAACTAAAGCTAAAAGAAACCAACGCCCGCTAGGCCTGTTTTACCCAGCATGGATGTGGGTAATGTTTTACAACACTACAAAAGATTTCCACACTCCTGAAGCCCTTGAAACTTATTTAAAAGAGATCGCTCCTCATCACATTGATATTGATTGATCCTCCAGCAGTAAAATTAGGACTGTATGTTTCCTCTTTACATTTTTCTGCATGATAGTGGATCATCACTGTTTCTTTATTCATACTCCAATGCATGTCTTCTTGTGATCTGCTTATAATTTATTATCACATACCTTCGCCTTAAGTATATTTGTACATCTCATAAGAAATCTCATCAATATTAATGCACATAATTTAAATATTACTAATACTGTTTAATCAACTGCACACAAGCTCTGTTATATGGTTGACAGTTCAAATTCAATTATAAACTTTACTGTCATTTTTTGGGAGTCAGATGATAGATGCTTCTGTGTCTAACTCTTCTCATCCTATGGTTGGAACAGTCTGTACTTTTTTCCAGTACAATGTTTTGTTGCTTATGCATGCTTCTTGATCTAATTTATAAATGTCTGGTTAATGTTATTAGCAAAATGACACTGATTTCACCTCAGGTAACACAATACATCTCTGATCTAGAACATCTTTTCAATATATAGTTTATAAATGACCATTACAGTAATGCCCCTTAATGCTAATGGATTTAACAACCCAATAAAGAGGAGAAAGACACTAAATCACATGTCTAAACATAACCCAGATTTCTTGTTTTTCCAAGAGACCCATTTATCTCAGTCTAAATCACTTAAAATAAAAACCAATTGGTCTCTCTCCCCCTTTGTCTCACCAGTTGATGGTAAGAAAAATGGTGTTATCACATTAGTAAAGAAGAGACCAAATATTAAAATATTAACACAGGATAGTGATATTAACGGTAGATATTAACAGGAGGAGATTTTAATTTAATGCTAGACCTATTATTAGACAGAAAATGTCTTCCCATTTAAGGACACAAAAGCAAGAACAACTTTAAAAGACATCATGGAGCAACTAAAACTATGTGACATCTGGTGATTAACTCACGACAAGGAGCGTGACTATTCCTTTTACTCAACACCCCATAATTCCTATTCAAGGTTGGATTACTTTCTAATATCATCTGTCCTTCCACTTCTTGTACTTCCTCCCAGCCCATCATCTCCTTCCTCAGGTATTCCCCCATTTTACTAAAGTCAGCACACTTGAAATCCAGGACTTTGAGTTTTGAGTGGCCGCTCTCCACTTTAGCTGTTATATTAAACCAAACTGTTTGATGGTCACTGCTGCCCAGGTGGGCACCCACTCGGATATTTGACACGCTATCCCCATTTGTGAGCACCAGATCCAGAGTCACTCCCTCCCTCGTGGGTTCTGTCACCATTTGTCTGAGCAAAACACTTTGGAAAACATCCACTATCTCTCTACTTTTTTCTGATTCCGCAGACGGAACCTTCCAATCTACATCCGGCAGATTGAAATCTCCCAGCAACAGCATCTCTCTCTTGTTTCCCAGCTTTTGAATATCTGCGATCAGGTCTTTATCTAATTCCTCCAATTGTGTCGGAGGTCTGTAGACAACACCCACGTGGACAGAGGTTCTATCATCTCTTTTTAAGGTGATCCATATCGCTTCTTCCTTTCTCCAGGTCCCTGTCATTTCGGTCGCTGTGATATCATTTCTCACATATAGAGCTACTCCTCCACCTTTACGGCCCTCTCTATCCTTCCTAAATAGATTATAGCCTGGTATGTTTGCATCCCATTCATGGGAACCATTAAGCCACGTCTCCGTGATTGCAACAATGTCTAAGTCTGCCTCCAACATCAGGGCTTGAAGGGGAGGGGAGGGGTGGAGAGAGGGGGAGGGGAGGGGTGGGGAGGGGGGGAGGGAGGGAGGGAGGGTGGGTGAGACTATAAGTCCCAGTGAGTCAGCTAAGCGCTGTATCAATGAAAGTTCTCTAGTATGACCAGAATGGTAAAGTCTGTTCAAGGAATTTTCAGTTCAAGATTAAACTTTCAAATTCCCCTGGAATATAACTTTCCTTTTGTAAATAAATCTAAATATTCCCAATAAATTATAGCAGTTTCATCAATGTAAAAATCAACTTTATAACCACAATGCAGTTTGAAAAGCCTCTCCTCTATCAGAGTTAGGCAGGAAAGGAAAGAGGGTTCACAAAACAAATTAATTAAGCAATAAGCAATAAATTAAATAAGCATTAAATTAAAGAAAATATCAGGTATCTAAACCTCTAGCCAAAAAGTTGAGAAATTAGAAAAAAATAATCAGAATTTACTTAGCTGTAATTTGGTTCAGGTCCAGCACATGGAATGCTACAAGCAAGTGGTCTCAGTATCTCTATCCAATTTTTCATTTAGTGCAATATATTCCAACCCTCCCATCTTATTTCTTAGACTCCTAGCATTTGCATATAGACATTTCAGGTATGTTTGTTGTTCCTATTTGCATGATGCTTAGTACTTGACACTAATGATTTGCCATCTTTTGTCTGATCTTTGGTTGCATTTAAGGGCACCTGGCCTACCACGGTCTGTTGTGCAACCTCACTATCCAGAAACCCTATCTTCTCTGTTTGTGAGGTATCCTTGCATCTCCTTTTTAAATGCCGATGCCAGCAGCCTGGTCCCACCCTGGTTAAGGTGGAGCCCATCCTTACGGAATAGGCTCCCCCTTCCCCAGAATGTTGCCCAGTTCCTAACAAATCTAAAATCCTCCTCCCTGCACCATCGTCTCATCCATGCATTGAGACTCCGGAGCTCTGCCTGTCTCTTTGGCCCTGTGCGTGAAACAGGTAGCATTTCAGAAAATGCTACCCTAGAGGATCTGAATTTGAGCTTTCTACCTAAGAGCCTAAATTTGGCTTCCAGAACCTCTCTCCCACATTTTCCTACATCATTGGTACTCACATGTACCAAGACAGCCAACTCCTCCCCAGCACTATCTAAAATCCTATCTAGGTGACGAGTGAGGTCCGCCACCTTCGCACCAGGCAGGCAAGTCACCAGGCGATCCTCACGTCCACCAGCCACCCAGCTATCTATATGCCTAATGATCGAATCACCAACTACAATGGCTGTCCTAACCTTTCCCTCCCAGGCAGCACTTGGAGACGTATCCTACTACTACTACTACTACTACTAATACTATTTAGCATTTCTATAGCGCTACAAGGCATACGCAGCGCTGCACAAACATAGAAGAAAGACAATCCCTGCTCAAAGAGCTTACAATCTAATAGATAAAAAAAAAAATAATAAAGTAAGCAAATCAAATCAATTAATGTGAACAGGAAGGAAGAGAGGAGGGTAGTGGAGGCGAGTGGTTACAAGTGGTTATGAGTCAAAAGCAATGTTAAAGAGGTGGGCTTTCAGTCTAGATTTAAAGGTGGCCAAGGATGGGGCAAGACGTAGGGGCTCAGGAAGTTTATTCCAGGCATAGGGTGCAGCGAGACAGAAGGCGCGAAGTCTGGAGTTGGCAGTAGTGGAGAAGGGAACAGATAAGAAGGATTTATCCATGGAGCGGAGTGCACGGGAAGGGGTGTAGGGAAGGACGAGTGTGGAGAGATACTGGGGAGCAGCAGAGTGAGTACATTTATAGGTTTGTAGAAGAAGTTTGAACAGGATGCGAAAATGGATAGGGAGCCAGTGAAGGGATTTGAGGAGAGGGGTAGTATGAGTAAAGCGACCCTGGCGGAAGATGTGACGGGCAGCAGAATTTTGAACCGACTGGAGAGGGGAGAGGTGACTAAGTGGGAGGCCAGCAAGAAGCAGATTGCAGTAGTCTAAGCGAGAGGTGACAAGGGTGTGGATGAGGGTTTTGGTAGAGTGCTCGGAAAGAAAGGGGTGGATTTTATGGATGTTGTAAAGAAAGAAACGACAGGTCTTGGCAATCTGCTGGATATGAGCAGAGAAGGAGAGAGAAGAGTCAAAGATGACCCCAAGGTTTCGAGCTGAGGAGACAGGGAGAATGAGAGAGCCATCAACAGAAATAGAAAACGGGGGGAGCGGGGAGGTGGGTTTGGGGGGGGGGGGGGGGGGGGGAAATGAGAAGCTCGGTTTTGGTCATATTTAATTTCAGGTGGCGTTGAGACATCCAGACAGCAATGCCAGACAAGCACGCTGAAACTTTGGTTTGGATGCAAGGTGAGATATCAGGGGTAGAAAGGTAGATTTGGGAGTCATCAGCATAGAGATGGTAGGAAAAGCCATGGGATGAGATTAATGAACCAAGGGAAGAAGTGTAGATAGAAAAGAGGAGGGGACCAAGAACAGAACCCTGAGGTACGCCGACAGGCAGAGGGATAGAAGTAGAAGAGGATCCACCAGAGTGAACACTAAAGGTGTGGAGGGAGAGGTAGGAAGAGAACCAGGAAAGGACAGAGCCCTGGAATCCAAGTGAGGACAGGGTATCGAGAAGTATGCTGTGATCGACAGTGTCAAAAGCAGCGGAAAGATCAAGAAGAATGAGGATGGAATATTGACCTCTGGATTTAGCCAGTAATAGGTCATTGGAGACTTTAGTAAGCGCAGTTTCGGTTGAGTGGAGAGGGCGAAAACCAGATTGTAGTGGGTCAAGAATAGCATGTGAGGAGAGAAAATCAAGGCAGCGGCGGTGAACAGCACGCTCAAGTAATTTGGAGAGAAAAGGAAGGAGGGAGATGGGTCGGTAATTAGAGGGACAAGTAGGGTCAAGTGAAGGCTTCTTAAGGAGAGGTGTGACCACAGCATGTTTAAAGGCAGCAGGGACAGTCACAGTGGAAAGTGAGAGGTTGAGAATGTGACAGATAAAAGGAATAAGAGCAGGAGAGATGGCATTAAGAAGGTGGGTGGGAATGGGATCAGAGGAACAGGTGGTACATTTTGAGGAAGAAAGGAGAAGTGTAGTTTCCTCAATAGTAACTTCAGGAAAGGAGGAAAGGGAATGAGGGGTGCAAGAGGATAGTACATCCCCTGGTTGGCAGGTCCTGGCTACAGGAGTACTTCCTACTTCAGCATGGTGATGCTCTCCTTCTAGGAGACCTCCCTCCTCCAAGGTAGCACAAGGGCTACCAGACTGGAGGTGGGACTTCTCTACAACATCCCTTTAGGTCTCTGTCTCCCTCAGCTCCACCAAGTCTGCTACTAACCCCCTCCCACCCTCAAAAACAATCTTTAAAAATATTTTGTGCCAGCCTCTATGACAGCCTCAGTTGTCATACTCAGGTCCATGACAGCGCATGCAGGTCCCTGGAGCAGTTTTAGTGGGTACTGCAGTGCACTTCAGATAGGCGGACCAAGGCCCATACCCTCCTACCAGTTACATTTGTGGAGGAAACAGTGAGCTCTCCAAAACCCACCACAAACCCACTGTACTCACATCTAGGTGCCCCCCTTCACCCATAAGGGCTATGGTAGTGGTGTTCAGTGGTGGGTAGTGGGTTTTGGAGGGGGGGTTGGGGGCTCAGCACACAAGGTAAGGGATCTATGTACCTGGGAGCATTTTATGAAGGCCACTGCAGTGCCCCCTAGGGTGCCCTGTTGGTGTCCTGCCATGTCAGGGGGACCACTGCACTACAAATGCTGGCTCCTCCCACGCCCAAATGGCTTGCATTAGGACATTTTTGATATGGACATCTTTGGTTTCGAAAATCGCAGAAAGTCAGAAACATCCATGTCTAGGGACATCCAAATCTAGGGACGTCCAAATTTAAGGACTTGGACGTCCCTGATGGCGTTTTCGAAATGAAAGATGGAAGTCCATCTTCTTTCAAAAATACGGGTTTCCCCACCCCTGGATTTCACCTTTTTGCAAGGACGTCCAAATCGGAACTTGGACGTTCCTTTCGAAAATGCCCCTCCACATATTCAAGATGCAGACTTGAAATTACTGCAGGCAATGGAGAGGGGAGAAGGAGATGATCTGAGCTGTTCAAGTATTTGTTAGACTAATAGGCATCATTGACCTTGGATGTTGCCAGGGGAAATGCATGGTAATTTGGTTTTTAAAGTTCAGTATCTAATATTTAACAGGCACTCCTATTCATTAAAGACATGCATCAGATGGATGTGTTTCACTCCTGTGAAATTATTTGGAAGTTTTAATGCTGAGGAAACTTCAGCAAGATAACAGAGCTTTAGAGATAGTATAGGTTATAGATATGAACATTGAGCCTGCAAATAGGTGGGAAAATGTGGGATACAAGTGCAGCAAATAAATAAATACATTTAAAAGTTGTAGTGGTGGGTTCATTTAGCAGTTTCTGATCCTGGTGTCCTTTGTTCCAGATGCAGATCTCTGGAGGTGTTTTTCAGTTGTAAATCCAGCTTATTTCATAAGCAAAGAGAGTCAAAGATCAAAGGTTTCCAGCAATAGAGAAACAAATGGCTGTACTTAGCACTTCTATGTGAATTTCTTTGGAAACTTAATGCAGAGGGGTGGTTGACTTTAGTTTTAAGGAATCTAACAGATTAAGAATGGAACAGTGCCCATCAATACAATACATATTTAAATTCAGTTCTCACCATAGGCCTGTTGAAATAATAAAGTTTTCAACTCTCTTTTGAACTGCCCTTCTAACAATTACTTGCTATGCCATTTAATCTCATAGTTATAGAGTAGTGCTTGGGACACTATTGCCATGTACATGCATGTAAGTGGGCATTTATCCATGCGGATGGCAGTATTCTGTAAATTCAAGTGCGCAAAAGATGCTTAAATTTGGATAACCTGTTATAGAATGAGGGGGTTAGTGCATTAATATAATCAGCAGTACGTATTTCCTCTATATTGAGTCATACACTTCATTTCACTGTAGCACTCTAGTTAGGTACGTTTATACTGCATTTAGGGTTTTGGACTAATTGGTGGAATGAACTGTTAGAAATAGGTTCTGGGAGTGAATGCTGGAGTATGTCAGCAAAGACTTCTGCCTTCAGAGATATGAACAAGCCATAAGAATATAAGTATATGTATCAGACACAGCACCAGTTAGGCATATTTTTCCTCTTTTCCCTTCTCCTTATGTCCCCTGTCCTTTCACTGTCCTGCATGTCTGCCTGCTCTGCCTTTCTATGCCTATCTATTCTGTCCATCTGTATGCTTGCATACCTGATATGTGTGTGTCCAGGCAGGATGAAGATACAGGCTCTGGGCACAATCACTTAGTTTTGAAGCATAATTAAATATAAGATAAATCTGCTGAAAGTGCAGAATTTGACTGCTGGTGATAATGGCAAGAGAGAGAGAGTGATAGCAAGGGATGGGACCCTGACTCTTATGAGAGTGTAGCCAAAACTGAAGAGAGGAGAGTGCGAGTCAGGCTATAGCAGAGAAAGAACTAACTTTTAGTTTAATTTTTTTTACCAAATGCCAATAAAAGGGAGAGAATGGTCATGGGTTATCATTCCATACTGGTAAGCTCCTAGGGAAAGTGGGATCCCAAAAACAAATCTATAACAAAGCATTGCAGCATCCAGAGCTGGAATCTATATTTGTATCCTTTAGTTTCCCTCTCCCTTATTCTTCCCTAACACACACATCTTTATTCCTGAACCTCTATCCCTCCACCCATCCCTAGTCTTTATTCTCTCTCCTTATTCTAAAATCCAACCTGGATTGTTAGCAGAAAATGGCACTCTTCTGGGTTTGGTTTTGTTTTTTATCCATACTTGCATTTCATCTTTTTCCTCCTCTCCAAAGGGCTTTGCACCCTGGGCAGCTACCCCTTTTGCCCAACCATATCTCATCCTAGAGACTTCATCTGTATATGGGCCCTTGGAATTTGATGTAATCCTTGCTCATAAAAAGTTGTTTCCTTACAGAGATGCAATGGCATAGCCAGAAGGCAATTTTTGGCAGGTTAACTAGTTGGACGGGTAGGAACTAGTGGTCTCTGAAAGAGAAAAACCCACCACTTGATGTACCTATGCCCTACCCCTACCCCACTCCCAATAATTTCAATAAGGGTAGCAGTGCAGGCTTCAGTGACTGCAGGCCACATTGAGGGCTAGGGGAAGTACAAGAGACTGCCACATTTCCCCAACACACATGTGATTCTCCCATATGGTATTTAAGCCAAATACATTCTGTAACCACAGAACCCTTGGCCCTTCACCAATAGTGGATGGAAAACAGAGATAGGACTTCCCCATAAAGCTCACTATACTAGTGTAATTGACTTGCTAGTGTAATGTCAATAACAAGCATATTGTAAAGTAATACAAAAATCTGTAAAACAAAGTCACTGAGAACAAATCTACCATGCCAGCACTAACTTCCAAAACAAGGAATCTACCTATGATATTTTAGGTTTCTAAATATTATAGTGGAGCCCTAAAATATTAATACATCTATTGGGAAAACTGAACAATCAAAATTACTACAGAATGCTACATAAAAAATTCATACTAACACACGTAGAACACAAATGCCAAATACAGAATAGGTGACCACAAACTAGAAACATAAATTAAACCAAAACCCACCCGAAGCCAGACCTTGAATATAGTACAACTCCAGAGAAGAGAAATAGAAAGAAATGCATTTCCTCCTATACTGTGCAAAATATAAAGATGGCACATGCCAGTGATGGTGATAGGGGATGTTACTAGAGCAACTGCCCTTGGCCTCCTGGCCAGAGAGATCTACAAGCCTGCTGCCCTGAGCTCCAGCCATGTCTAACACCTGCTTTGGCAAGATGTACATTCTAAATCTGACATATTCTAATCAAAAGGTAGAAAATACAATTATTTTTTTCTATCTTTTCTTGTCCAGTCATTTTATTTTTCAAATCATGTTGGTCCCAGGCTCTGGTTTCTTCTTCCCTCTGTCTTCTCTGAACTCACTCACTGGGGTCCCTGTTCATGTGATATTTCTTCTCTCTCCATGTCCACCATCCATCTTCCATTTCTGTGTCCCTGTCTTCTTCCTTATTCAGCATCTCCCTTCTCTGTGTCCTTATTTCCTGTCCAGTATCTCCCCTGTGTTCATATCCCCACATCCATCATCACCCCTCTGAGTTCCTGTCCCATCTCCCAATGTCCAGCATCACCTCTCTGTATACCTATGTCCCCCATATCCAGCACCTCCCTATTCTCCCCATGTCTAGAATTTCCCCTCTGTGTCCATATACCCCCCTCCATGCCTGGTATTTCCCCTCTTATGTTGCATCTCCCCTTTGTGTCCCTGTCTCTATGCTCCTCCCCCCCAAGCCCTCTTTATATTCAAAATGTATTTGTCAGTGCTTCAGAGCTTGCTTCATTATTTGCAATGCTGTATTGTGGATTTCAGTGCTGTGCTGCTATATGTCTTTATTTTTTCTCATGAGGACAATAAAGGTATTTCTATATAAAGAGACAAAATAATGGCATATAGCGCAGCACTGAAAACAGCAAAGCAAGTTCTGCAGCACTGACAAATACATTTTGAAGATAACCCTCTCCCCCTTCACAGACCCCTTGAAAACTAATATGATGGCTGCACGGGGGAGATGGGGAAGGATGGCTTCAACTTTTTGACATCATACCTTCTCCTGTCATTAAACATTAGTACATAAGTATTGCCATACTGGGACAGACCAAAGGTCCATCAAGCCCAGTATCCTGTCTCCAACAGTGGCCAATCCAAGTCACAAGTACCTGGCAAGATCCCAAAAAAGTACAAAACCTCCTTGTTCCAGACAGAGCAGCGCACTGGGCACTGTTCTAACCTGGTTTTGTAGCCTGCCACACTGACACAGCACTAACACAGACTACTCAACAATTACTGTAGATTCTTTTGGATTCATATTAGGTAAATGAGACTTTTATTAGAGGTTTAAATGGAGTGTATAAGTCATTATTGTCTAAGATACACAATGATTAAGCTATATACACAATGATTAGGCTATATAGCTGAGGAGAAACAATAATACCTGTATATAGTTGAAAAGAAATAATCATTACATCACTGGTCATTAATTACTACACCCAGGCTTTCTTATCAGTGAATCTAGGAGTCTCTTGACCAGTAGAATAAAGAAAGATAATATACATACATCACTGGTCACCACATCACCCAGGCTTTTTACATTAGCTGAGAGAAGCCCCTTTTTCAGCGAAGCCAGAGTCTCGTGACCAGGACTGGTCTTTCTATGCGATGCATCCATCCATAGATGAGCTTCCGTCTTCAGAGTTTCCCTTTTTATTAGGCTTAGAACTCATTTTTAGAGTTGAGGAAAATTATAGAATGCTTGAGACGTGTGGGAATATGGTCAAATGTTTCTCTGTTCCGGTGGCCAGCCTGAACTCGAAACATGCTCCATCTCCCCCCGCACATAGCTTTGTCTTATCTTCTTACACATTCCAAATCATTTTCACATGAACAGAATTATACACTTTAATGAGAGTGCACTGCCGGTCACTCAGATAGAGTTGAAAAGCAATCTTTAAAATCTTTCCATTACAGGCACAAAAGAGTGAAGTTCTTTCCTGCCTCCAAAAAAGCCTCTAGACCACCAGAGCCCTTCAAAGTAGGCCTGGGAAGGGTCCACTGAGGCTCGGGGGCTGTAGTGTGCAGGTGGGGGGAGAGAGAGGCATCGGGCTTCCCAGACCCTATAGGTCCTCAGGTACTGCCCATTTGCCCGTATGGTCAGTCCACCCCTAATTGGCGCCGCCCAGCAGTGATTCACACAATCCAGCTCCAGGGCCTTTGCTCTGTCGTGTCTCACCCTCTCTGAAGCAAATTACTGTTTATGAGAGGGTAGGACTACTACTACTACTACTATTTAGCATTTCTATAGCACTACAAGGCATACGCAGCGCTGCACAAACATAGGACAAGGTAGAGGGAAGGCTCTGGTACCAGTCTGTATGAATCACTGCTGAGTGGCACTGATAATGTAAGATGGAAACACTGCAGTGGGACAGGGAGCAAAATACAGAGATGCTGGGCCCACAGAAGGGGATGGGAGTGTAGGGAAGGGAGAAAATGCTGGATCATGTGTGGCTGGGGTGCACCACTTCTAGATGGGCCTCAGATGAAAGTGGGTGGGCCTGGGCCTACCCAGCCCCACCCATGGCTACAACCCTGTGGAGATGACTGGTAAACTGGCTTAGTTCTCCCCTATTGCTTCTGACACATGTTAGCCTACCTCTTATTCATCGGTGCACTGTTTTTATTTTTTCTAATATTTTACCTGGGATACCAAAATCACTTTACAGTTTATCCCATGTGATATACTGCTAACATTTAGCACATTTAAGTGTAGCTCTGAGAAAATCTCTCACTTAACAAACTGTTTGCAGCTAAACCCATGACCCTCTAAGGATATTTTACAGGATAAATCACTGATCTAGGGCAGGGTGTATGTGTATGGTAGGGGGTGGAGAAAGGAGATGGGAGGGGGAAGTTACACAGAGAAAGTAAAGCTCACAGAATCAGGGGCTCCAACAAAAAAGGTTACCTTTGAACTAGCTCTTACTGGGTACAGCTTACTACAGATCAGAAACAGGCGTATGCCTTGTACTCAACCCCAATTATTTTCTCCATAATTGCATTATATTTTAACCCCAAATTACAAAGATGGCAGTAAAAAAAGAAAAACGTTCACAAGTTTGCACTGAAGCTGATAAGGAGTCAGTTCATTCTGTCTTGTGATTTTTCCTTTTACCAACTGCTGTTTTCATGTCTTATTTTCAAGTCAATTCCAGGTGAAATCAAAAACAACAACAACAAAGCTTTTGTTAACCTGCTCTGGGCAACATTTCAAAAATCCATGCAGTAAGTGGATTTCACCTCTTGTATCAATTGAAATTTGTGTGGATAAGTAATTATGTTGGCATGCAATAAGAAGAATAATCAAGTCCCCTACGGCTGTTTTTGCTGGCAAGGATGTGATGTCACTTGTGATATGCTAGACAAAGTGCATGTAGAAACCTAACAGGAATGGTCCCCCTTTTGAAAGGCAGAGTTGCCAATTTGATTTTTTTTTTTTAATCTTTAATCATTATTATTCATTAATGGCACACGCTGAACTGGGACTTGAGTTTCTTAATGTAAAGTGGCTCCCTACTTTGATGTCAACTTTTCAATCAGATTTAAAAATCATTTTTAATGATTGCTGTTAATTGTTCATTAAAAATATGTTTTGAGCCTGACTCGAAAGAGAGTCTTCCACTCAGATCAGAAGTCTCTGTAATCGTACATGCAATAGCCACATATTTTAGCGGAATCACATTCTTGCCAACTTGGCAGCCTCAAAGGGAGCAGAGGAGGTTAATCAATCACTCTGTCATCTATTTAATGCTTAAGAACTTTGAAGCACAACTTTACATTTTAGCTGGGGAGATCAACTTTAGAAAACTTGTGAAACTTAATAGTTTACTTTCTATGTAGCTTGAATAAAATGTTGTGGTAGCCATGTTAGTCTACTTTTAAGGGTAATAAATAAGAATAGAAATACAACAAAACAAGCAAAAAAATAAGAAGATAAGGTGATACTGTTTTGTTTTTTTATTGGACTAACAATACATTTTTTGACTAGCTTTCAAAGGCAATGCTTTCTTCTTCATGTATATCAGAATATATAAGTGAAACATAAAAGGGAAAGGTAGAGGTGGTGGATGAGAAACAGGGAGAGATGGATGGGTTTTAGAGACATATTAACAACAAGACTCAGATGCTTCTAAAATGTCGATACATACGAACACACAACAATGCTGCTGTCTCTTTAGAAAAGAATGGGAAAGAGTAGCTTTTTACATTAGGGCCATAATAGTGACCATTGGGATAAAGTGAATTGTTGAAGAAAAAAACCCTAAGCAGACTTTTACCTGTATGGGAGTAATAAACAAACCTCCAGCAGAGGGCAGAGAGGTAGATTTTTTCCTTCTGTCAGACAGGTGAAGGCTTTTGGTCCCCTTAAGGCATCTTTTCCTTATCAAGCCGCAACTTATTAGAATATGTTACTTCCACTCATTAGGCAATTGGAAAATTATAGCTTATTTACAAAGATGTTGAAAACTTTGCTGTTTAGGAAATATTACCATCTGAATTGATTATTGTTGCTGTGGTATGTTCGAATTCTGAAATACTTTGTTGGGTATTATACCTATATGTATTCTTTTGAAGAATGCTTCAGTACCTTATTGTAACCCACACTGAACTGGTCAGTAGTTGCAGGATATAAGACTGTTGTAATAATAATAATAATTTCCTGATTCATAGAGTGCTTGCAATCTAACCCCCTGTTTACTAAGCCATGCTAGCGGCTACCTTGTGGCATTAATGCACAGAAGCTGCTAGCTAGCCCACTGCTATAACCATTAAGTTACTCCTCCATTCAATCTCTCTTAGCCTATATCTACAGGAAGGTTCTTTCCTTCTGAGTTTATATAGATGTCCCCAAGAGTCATTGGGGAAAGTTAACATTGTGGATGAATGGTAAGAGGAAGTAAGGGTGTTGGCTGATTCTCTGAAAAGGTTTCTCCATATTCTCAAATTTTTCTAATGGAAAAGCCACTTGTTTTTTTTTTTTTTTTTGACACCAGCAGAATGGGCCTACTTCCTATATTTTATACTGTCTTATAGGAGTGAGGGGGAAACCTGGCCCTGGATTCAATGTAGCCAGCTGCAGTTCCAGTGTTTGGGAACTCTGTTGCTGAGCAAAGAGTCCAAGGACCCCCAAAGGTAATGGCAACTGCAGTTCCTAGCGGAAAACCCTCAGCTTGCCTTTCCTCTTAACCATAATGGAGAAAAAAAAGAGAAGCTCAGGGAGCACAGTATAGTTGTCACCATCTTGGATCACCATCAATGTAACTAACCTTGAGATACTACTGAAATGGCAAGCACTAAATCCAGTTTCCCTTACCCTTCTTATGACCTCAATTAGCCACAGTTAGGAGCTAGAAACTGGGTTTAATGGACTTTTGGTTTGACTCATTGACAGTTCTTATAGTCATATCACTTCCTTAACACAGCTACTCCCACTACTCAAAATTTTTACAATACAGCCTATGTGAGGCCTGTTGATTCTTATAGAGTTGGGAGGTATGTCACAAAACATTTGGTGTAGACTGTAGGCCTGTGTCTCCTTTATAACCATCAGTGCCTGCATGGTGGGACGACCAGCAATCTTGAGAGTCAGGGTCTTGAAATTCCCATAAGTGGTCCCTATTTCTACTTCCGCACTACTCCTAACAACAACTGCTGCATCTAGCCCCAACTAAAAATGTTGCAGGTCTTCTGTCCATAGATTCTGTTTGCTATATAATTTTTTAGTAGCATATTTGCAGGTTTTTGTGTTGCTTCACAGTGTTGCTGTTACTGAAGAGACACTAGAATTTGAATATATATTTGATTTGCTGTATGACAAGTAAGAAATCTGGGATTGATGTGTCGCATATAGCTTTTTAATATGGGATGGGCAAATTTATACTAAACTTAGTTAAACAATGAAATATGTAGATGTGCTTTGTTCAGCTGTGAATTTTAGTGTTCAGTGGGTCACATACTTGACCATTGTCTGTCAGGTGAGTCACAAAAGAAGGAATGTTGAGAACAAAATTTCATTATACATTTTTAAAATGCTTTAACAAGATATATGAATGATTATTTTAATGTAGACAGCATTCTTTCTAATTGACTGTAATGAAAGTGCCGCTCTAGTAAGACACAGAGGGCATTTTGATATTTTCTGTCAATGCAATGGGGAAATACACTGGTTAACGGCTTAGTTTATCTAACAATGCCATATTCCAACAGGAGAATGTCAACATTGTTAGCTTTTAAATCAGGGATTTTTAAGTGCTGCTTTCATTCTTTAATCTGACTTTTAATAAAATTAGCTCCTTCCTTCTTCTAGGGAGCCTCCTTCAAATACATTTTTTTTACCCTTGAAAAGTCTGAGGTAAATTCTTACTGCAGTTTTATTAACCCTTTCATTATCAGGATGTTTAGAAGCTTTATGGCAAAAAAAACAATGTGATTTATTGGGGAAGGGTGTTGGCAAATAAATATATAACAACTAACAATTCCTAACAGGATTAAACCCTAGTAACATATTCTGCCTTTGTCTGTACCTGCAAAAAGTTCACCTATATATAAAGGATGTTTTTCCTGTTAACAAATATGTGTGAATATCTGGTCACAGTCACCATTAATCCCTCAGCACTCAGAGCAAATATGTAGAAGTGCAGTTTTTGCCACAAATGTGTTATCAGTTCAAGGGAGATCATGGGTTAATGTAAGTGTAAAAAAAAAAAACAAGAAACAAAGAATTATCTTTTGTATCTGAAGCCATTGCCTTGTCTAGTTTTGGAAGATATAAAGTAGGGTGGCAAAATAATGCATGTAGTTCTCACAGGAGAAATAGCTTTGGCACAACATATTAGATTGCTTCCACTTCCTCTGGAAGCCTGAACAATAAACTTTCCAAACGTAACATATTTTATCAGCATATTCCACATAAAGATAGCAGTTTATAGGGCACATTCCATGCTTTGTTTTAAATTATAAGAGCTTTTAAATGCTGATGGGGTACAAAGATGGAAAAGAAAACTGTGAGGATGATGAGAGGATGGCACCAGTATGATGGGGATGGAGTGGGGATAGAAAAGAATTGACTGGGGACAGGTGGAGATGGGTATCAGATTATATCCCTATGCACACCTCTAGTCTGCATTCAAATTTAGCAAACCAGCACTATTGACTTAATCAGGGTTAGAATAAATTAAAAGAAAAAGCAGTTCTTTTTCAAATATCTATTACCTTATTTAACTCTTGACCCATATTTTCTATTTTGCACATATTTCTACTATAAAGTGTAAGTCCGGGATGACCTATTTAAACTTGAGAAATATGTATTTCAATGCACTGATGCACAAGATTGCACATTTAGAATGTCTTAGTCTTTTTCAATATAGAGTTAAATGTGTTTAGCATGGCTATTTTGAGTCAATTAAATCACAGGATTAAGGTGGATTGCGATGCTTTGTCTTATTTTAGGAAACAATTGGAAGGTGACAGAGAAAAGCAGAATCTTGCACTCTATTCTGTAACTATGTTTGTAAACCTTGAATTGAATTGATTCATTGGCAGTACCAAACTAAGAAGACTCTATTCTGTACCACAATGATGTGGGAAAGGGATTTTGGATTTAGCTCATGCTTTTCTTAGTAATTCAAGGTGAGTTACATTCGGGTACAGTAGTATTTTCTCTGTCTCCTGAGGCAGATTGGATTCTGTACCTGAGGGATTGATGGTTAAGTGACTTGCCCAAGGTCACAGGAGGGTTAAGTGATTTGCTCAAGGTCACGGGAGTGTCAGTGGGATTTGAACCTTGGCTTCCCTTGTTCTCAGCCCAGTGCTGGCAGAAAGTCTACTTCTAGGTTTTGAAGATAGACTTTCTGCTGGTCTTGATTTGTGAACTTCCAACTAGGTGCAGATCTGTAGTCCTCCTCTCTCTCTTTGTGGTCAGTATTCCACATACCACTCCTGAACACATCAGGAAATGTCAAAAGCTTCATTGCATCCCTGTAGCTGTTATTCACCTTGGCTTATGAAAATGCACTCTGTGGTTGCTGTAAGACAAGCTCACAGCAATATGAAATGTGAAAAGACAAAGGTAAAAACATGCAGACATTTATTTGTACAAACCCAACGAGCCCTTAGCTTTTCATTATCCTAGGTAAATACAAAAAGGGGTATTGAAACTGCAAAGGCTAATTCATGCACTTTAAGAGAACAATAGGAAGTGTAGTGAACAAAGTGATAATAACCCTCCTGAGAGGGACAGAAACTAATATGTTTCCAAATCCCTTATATTCAATAGCCACCGTTCTACTATAGGTACACTCTCAATTATTAGTTGTAATCTATATATCATACAAATTCTTCAACAACTGTTACAGTGGTGGAAATAAGTATTTGATCCCTTGCTGATTTTGTAAGTGTGCCCACTGACAAAGACATGAGCAGCCCATAATTGAAGGGTAGGTTATTGGTAACAGTGAGAGATAGCACATCACAAATTAAATCCGGAAAATCACATTGTGGAAAGTATATGAATTTATTTGCATTCTGCAGAGGGAAATAAGTATTTGATCCCCCACCAACCAGTAAGAGATCTGGCCCCTACAGACCAGGTAGATGCTCCAAATCAACTCGTTACCTGCATGACAGACAGCTGTCGGCAATGGTCACCTGTATGAAAGACACCTGTCCACAGACTCAGTGAATCAGTCAGACTCTAACCTCTACAAAATGGCCAAGAGCAAGGAGCTGTCTAAGGATGTCAGGGACAAGATCATACACCTGCACAAGGCTGGAATGGGCTACAAAACCATCAGTAAGACGCTGGGCGAGAAGGAGACAACTGTTGGTGCCATAGTAAGAAAATGGAAGAAGTACAAAATGACTGTCAATCGACAAAGATCTGGGGCTCCACGCAAAATCTCACCTCGTGGGGTATCCTTGATCATGAGGAAGGTTAGAAATCAGCCTACAACTACAAGGGGGGAACTTGTCAATGATCTCAAGGCAGCTGGGACCACTGTCACCACGAAAACCATTGGTAACACATTACGACATAACGGATTGCAATCCTGCAGTGCCCGCAAGGTCCCCCTGCTCCGGAAGGCACATGTGACGGCCCGTCTGAAGTTTGCCAGTGAACACCTGGATGATGCCGAGAGTGATTGGGAGAAGGTGCTGTGGTCAGATGAGACAAAAATTGAGCTCTTTGGCATGCACTCAACTCGCCGTGTTTGGAGGAAGAGAAATGCTGCCTATGACCCAAAGAACACCGTCCCCACTGTCAAGCATGGAGGTGGAAATGTTATGTTTTGGGGGTGTTTCTCTGCTAAGGGCACAGGACTACTTCACCGCATCAATGGGAGAATGGATGGGGCCATGTACCGTACAATTCTGAGTGACAACCTCCTTCCCTCCGCCAGGGCCTTAAAAATGGGTCGTGGCTGGGTCTTCCAGCACGACAATGACCCAAAACATACAGCCAAGGCAACAAAGGAGTGGCTCAGGAAGAAGCACATTAGGGTCATGGAGTGGCCTAGCCAGTCACCAGACCTTAATCCCATTGAAAACTTATGGAGGGAGCTGAAGCTGCGAGTTGCCAAGCGACAGCCCAGAACTCTTAATGATTTAGAGATGATCTGCAAAGAGGAGTGGACCAAAATTCCTCCTGACATGTGTGCAAACCTCATCATCAACTACAGAAGACGTCTGACCGCTGTGCTTGCCAACAAGGGTTTTGCCACCAAGTATTAGGTCTTGTTTGCCAGAGGGATTAAATACTTATTTCCCTCTGCAGAATGCAAATAAATTCATATACTTTCCACAATGTGATTTTCCGAATTTAATTTGTGATGTGCTATCTCTCACTGTTACCAATAACCTACCCTTCAATTATGGGCTGCTCATGTCTTTGTCAGTGGGCACACTTACAAAATCAGCAAGGGATCAAATACTTATTTCCACCACTGTATGTCATATATACTCAATCAGAGCTCATGGAACTATTCTTCTCCACAGTGTTAATACTTGCAAACATTTAAGACTTCTTCATAATCCACATAGTCCGCATGCGTGGGCGTCCTTTTGGACATATCCACGAGAACATGGTTTGGGTTGAGTGCTCAATGGCCTATGGTAGCTGAATGTCTGACCCCTGAAGATGCTCTATGAGTGAAAGACGTGCGTGTAGGGTCTCAGCATGTGTATGGGTTACACCGCAATAATAAGAAGAAACCAGAATGAAGCCAGTAGATATCAGATAGAATGTGTTGAAGAACAGTCGCATGGTTCTCTTGCTCTTTGTGGACTATGAAGAAGTCTTAAATGTTTGCAAGTATTAAGATAACACTGTGGAGAAGAATATTTCCATGAGCTCTGCTACAAGGAAGCATTGAGCAAAAGGTCAGCGTGGAATACGATTTCAAAATAACTATGTTTTTGAAGTGGAGTAATTTCATACTTGATTACCTGGAAGAGACTTTGAGGAACATGGACTGATATCTTTACTAAAGATTAATGAAATCTTATAATAAGTGTTGTAGGTAATATTGTTAGTAGGTGTGAGTGGTTGAATGATTGTGTAGTGGATGTTGGTATGTGTTAAAAGTTTTAATAGATATGAGCGACAATGTGATGAAAAAGTATAAGTATTTAATAAAGATTGAGTATATATAACATAACAGTTGTTGAAGAATTTGTATTATATTCAGGGCTTTTGTTTGAGGGGGTACTTGGGGGTACTGAGTACCGGCACCTTTTCCATTGTCTGCTAAAATTGACCCATGAACCCCAAGTTTTAATGACAGAGCTCAGGCTTTACACACCAATTTAATCTTGTCATAGATTTTGTGACTAGTTGCAGGGGGCCTGGCTATTATGGGGTGGGTCCCTCAGTTATCACCCCACTCCTGAAGGCTGGCCTAGCATTTGAGTACCGGCACCTTTCTTGCTAGGAAAAATGCACTGATTATATTCAATACCAAGATATTAGGCAGCATGAAGGATACAGGTGCTTCAGATAAGTAACTTATCTGCAAAAGTTTAAAAGCTTGCAGATTCTATTAATGTATGAAAAGATCAATATTGGTCACTACTATCAGGCCAGGTCTGTAAAGGCGGTGCTATCTTCTGGCAGCTTTCACACTGAAGCTCACAGTAGTGACAGGTTAAATTCACTTGTTGATGCTACTAGGCTTAAGAAGTGCTACAAGACTATTGAAGCCACAGTCATGTCTCTCCTCATACAGAAGGCCACGCAGATTAGAATAGCAGATCCTAAAAATGCAATTAAAGCTTCAAGTCTAGGAAGATTGATTTCCTGAAAGAAAGTTACCTTATCAGTGCTTGACTTTAAATCTTGTCCCCGTTAACAACTATAAGCAGTTGAAAAGAACCAAACAGACTTGTAAATACAACCTCAAAATACTACTTTATAGCTTTAACTCCATCCTCTTTGGGCATTGTTTTAGCAGATGATTTAAGACTTGCATATTAGGGCTGGGAAGCAAGAAGTTTTAATTTCCTATTGCTTCCCATGTCATTTCTGGTAATATTCTTTTATTGGTTTTCATTTGGTTATTTTTTCATCATGGGAGCACAGTTATTGACTCCCCCCCCCAGTTCTATACATATAATGCCTAGAGTTCTGCGCATAACTTAATTTAATAACCAATTATCAGCACTAATTGGACTCAGCAGGAAGTTAGGTGCACATCAGATGTGCACCTATGATGTTATGCGTACATCCAACATGTGCCTAACTTCAATCATACGCAAATGTATGGGAGTGTGGTTAGGGGCATTCCCAACATTTGGGAACGCCCCTAACCACACCCCCATGTGCAAGATTTGCACACATAAATCTAGTACCGTGCCTAAATGTAGGTGTGGTTTTATACTAAGTGCGATTCTATACAGGACGCACACCCCTTATAGAATCACGCTAAGCATGTTTTTTTCAGTGCCAATTTTGTAGGCGCCATAAATAGAGTTTGGCCCTGAGTGTGCACTCTTTTGAAAGAGGGTGCACTATGTGCAAAGAGGCTGTACTCTTTTTGAAAGAGTGCACATTATGCACACATACACAGTGGTTTGCACATGTGTGACAGACTGTGTATGCACAATGAATGCCCTTCTTGCAAATTGTGTGCACTCTCTCAAAAGATGGTGCACAATTATCAGCAAATGATAAAACATTAATTTTTGTGTGTTTTCTGCCCGTTTTCATTTGATAACGACATGGGACATTTCCTACATTGTTGCAAATAAATGCCTATCCCCAGGGGTGTGCTGGTAAATTTTTAACAACAGGCTCTTTCTCTGGACGTAGCCAGCTCTGCAGTTGGAAGGGCCAGGGGTGGCTGGGGGGGTGGGGGGGTGGGGGAGCAACACTTGCCTCTCTCTCCTCCCTCCCTTCGTGTGGATACGCTAGGCATACATTTGCTGGCAGCCAATAAATGGACTGCCACCACTCCCAACGTCCTGCTCTGAGCAGCATGCTGGAACTTCTCTCACATGCTCGAGAAGTCCCAGCCTGCTGCCCAGAACTGGAAACAAGGAGCGGGGAGCAGCAGTAGTCTATTTACTTGGCTGGCGGGGTTCAGCATCCCCACCAGCAAAATAAAAGATAATTCAGCAGGAGGCCCAAGCCCACATTTTGGGAGCCAGTTGTTAAATTAGCCATGGAGGGCCCTACTTTAAAAACCGGCTCCCAAAATTCTTAAAAACTTAACAACCGGCTCTTGCAAGCCTGTGAGAGCCTGCTCCAGTACACCACTGCCTATCCTTAGGCTCAAAAAAAGCCTATATAAAAAGTATCCTCTTGATAATCATCTCACCTTCGATTCTCAAATATATGATTTCAGGACCATGCTTTTATACATGCAGATGATACTCAACTAATATCACATTTAGAGCTTTGTGCAGAGAGACCTCTTAACAATTTAAATACTTGCCTGTTCACTTTACCAGGCATCCTGTAACTGCAATATGTTTTATGCCAACTATTCTTCTCAGTCCAGACATTTGGAGAGTAATTTTATAACAGGTCTGGGAGGGCAAGAAGAATCCTATATTTAAGTCTATTTTATAAAGACATAGGTGCCTATAGTAAGTATCTTTATAAACTTGTCCCACAAAAGTTGTAGAAATAGCTACTAAAATAAAGATATGGAAATTTATTCTTATTTGAGATTAGAGGTAAATGTTTGCAAGAAAAATTTGCACAATAGCAGATGATGTTTAATGTGAACAAGTGGAAAGTGATGCATGTGGGAAAGAGGAACCCAAGCTATAGCTACGTGATGCAAGGTTCCACATTAGGAATCACCACCCAGGAAAAAGGATCTAGGTGTCAGCAAAGAAAACAAAAATATGTTATAAATGTCATTGCATTGCTCCATGGTGCAACCATACCTCAAACACTGTGTGCAATTCTAGTCATGCATCTCAAAAAAGATACAGCAGAATTAGAAAAGGTACAGAGAAGGGCGACTGACATGATAAAGGGGATGGAACAACTTCCCTATGAATAAAGGCTAAAGTGACTAGGGCTCTTCAGCTTGGAGAAGAGATGGATGAGGGGAGATATGATAGAGGTCTATAACATACTGAATGAAGTAGAATGGGTAGATGTGAATTGCTTGTTTATTCTTTCCATAAATATGGTTAACAGGTCAGTTCAGCTTTATTTAATATGACACAGATAATAATAAAAAAACAAGGACTAGGGGGGCACACAATTAAGCTACTATGTAGTACATTTAAAACAAACCAGATAAAAATATTTCCTCACTCAACCTGTAATTAAACTCTGGAATGCATTGCCAGAGAATGTGGTAAAAGCAGTTAGTTTAGCGGGGTTTTAAAAAGTTTTGGATAATTTTCTAAAAGAAAAGTCCATAAGCCATTATTAAGATGAATTGGGAAAATCCACTGCTTAATTCTAGGATAAGGAGCATAAAACCTGTTTTATTGTTCTGGGATCTTGCCAGGTACTTGTGACATGAATTGGCCACTGTTGGAAACAGGATGTTGGGCTTAATGGACCTTCAGTCTGTCCCAGTACGTAACGCTTATCTATATTAATAATTCTCACCTCAAACATTCTGAAGCTCACTCTGTGGCAGGGAAACCCTGGAGCCCTGCACTTAGGCTGTCACCACTCACTGTCACTCATGCACCACTCTCACTGATAGACCCACCCACAGCCACGCCCCTTCCGCACATAATTGCCTACCTCAACGTTCTAATGAAGCTGCAACTTCCGGTTTGTGAGGTGCCAGAGATCGGAATTTAGCCCCATTACTATTTGCCCCGCCCTAGCGTCAAACGTGATGACGTTGAGGGCGGAGCTATGACACTTGACCAATCGCATTGCTCCGCCCTCAACGTCATCACGTTTGACACGAGGGCGGGGCATACATCGATCTACTACGCGACGACGATTGGAGGGAGTGAGCCAGGCAGGCTGTAGGTCACAGGCAGCGAGGGAGCCAGCCAGCCACTCTCTACGTCACGGGGCGGGTCGCCGGCCGGGGCGGGGCGCCCACGACCACGACCACCCTGAAGCACGGAGGGTAAGTCTAAGTCCAGCATCAAGGGGAGGGGGATGGGAACGAAAGCGCCTTGCTAGCGCCCGTTTCATTGGCCTCAGAAACGGGCCTTTCTTACTAGTGTTCTTATATTTTGTAAAATATGAGGTAGATTCAAGATACAGCACCACACTATAGGCTCTGGGATGATATGTAATAAGTACAAATTCTGTAATAGCAGTTCCTCATGGAACTGTTGTTATAGAATATTTATTTATTTATTACATTTGTATCCCACATTTTCCTACCTATTTGCAGGATCAGTGTGGCTTACATAGTTCCGTAAGTGGTGATTACCAGTTCCGGAGAGGAGAAATATGAGTGTAAATCTGCAGTTTCACATCTAACTTTAAGCATGAGCACTTATGCTATGTCAAAGGCTGGTGTAAGTGCTCGCGTCGAACTCTTGGCAGTTAGGAACGTAACTTCTAGTATTCTATAATCTGCACATGTAATTCCTAGGTACACCCCCGACCCACCCTTGTGCCCCTAGAAGTTCTACACAATAGAAATTTAGGGCTTCTTTTACAAAGCCGAGCTAGTGATTCTTCTGTGGTAAATTCTTATGGGTTTCTTTTCATTTGCCACATGGGAATCACTAGTATGACTTTGTAAAAGAAGTCCTTGATGCACAACTTCTAGAATCACGACTAAGGGCAGGTCCGCATGCAATTGCTAAATGGTGCCCATTACCACCAATTAACACCAATTTACAGCAATTAATTGTCTGTTAACTCCAATTAACATTAAATTATGCCACAACTGCAACTCTGCATGCTAAGAATAAAGTTAGATCTCCAATTTTATAGAATTAGGGGGTATAGACTAGATTTTATATATCACACCTAAAAAAATCTACACCGAAACAAAATATGCCTAGATGTATTCTATAAAGTATGCCTAAATTTAGACGTACTTTATAGCAGTGTTTCCCAAGTCCAATCCCGGAGTACTCCTTACCAATCAGGTTTTCAGGATATCCACGATGAATATGCATGAACTTGATTTGCCTGCATTATATGCTAATCTCTTCATGCATATTCATTCTGGATATCCTGATAACCTGACTGGCAAGTGGTACTCCAGGACCGGACTCGGGAAACACTGCTTTATAGAATAAGCCTAAATTTCCATGTGGCTTATAAAATACGCTGAGTACCTGTCCGTATAACTAAATTTAGTCACAGGCAGTTACGTCAAGTAAACGTTGGTATAAATACCGACGCCTAAATTACACACGGACCTGGTGTATTCATAACAATGCGCATAGATTTTAGAAATGCCTACGACCCACCCATTCCACGTCCATGGTCATGCTCCCTTTTCAACTATGCAACTTAGAATTTACGTGCATCACATTACAGAATACGCTTAGACTGTTCTGTGCATAAATTCTAATTAATGCCAATTAGTGTCAATAATTGCTTTTTAAGTGGAAATTATCAGCACCGATTGATTTGTCAACTAATTAAATTGCTTATACAAATCCAGGATATGACTGGATTTGCACATGCAACTTAGGTCACGCTATATAGAATCCGGGGACATGTGTGTAAATCGTGTATCTGCTCACATTCCTCCTAAAATCTCACCCCAGAAATGTCCATACCCAAGTCACATAAAAGTAAGCACATTCTTGTTATCAGGCATACTTTTATGTGGAAAGTAATTTTAGAAGAGATCTACATGAATAAAATATCACTTACAAAAGTGGAGGAGTAGCCTAGTGATTAGTATAGTTGACTTTGATCTTGGGGAACTGGGTTTGAGTCCCACTGCGGCTCCTTGTGACTCTGGACAAGTTACTTAACCCTCCATTTCCCCAGGTACAAATAAGTACCTGTATATACTATGTAAACCACTTTGAATGTAGTTGCAAAAAACCGCAGAAAAGCAGTATATCAACTCTCATTCCCTTCCTTTATAAAATTACCTCCTGCATAATAGGCCTAAAGCAAGCACCTACATGTCCTACCAACCTAGGTGACCTGTAATAAAATCGCTGTACCCTCCATATGCCTGAACTGAGTCCTTTAGAATTATAGGAGTGCCTAAGATAACTGGCATGAAAGATTTAGCAGTTGCAGGATGCCAAATGAAGTGAACAGCCTCAGATTTCTTAGATTAAGCTTGTGAAAGGATAACCAATACACAGTGGCACTAAGGCAATTTATTTTAATTATCAAGTCAGCTGTATTAAGAAAGGTATTTGGGAGATATCTATTGGATATCAGCTGCATATATAAAAGCATGGATCCTGTAATTTTGAATAATACTTGCATGTGGAAAAAAGTAGATATTCAAAAGAGTTGGCCCCAGGACAGATCCCTGTGGAACTGTACAAGATAAAGGGCAAGACAAATTTCTATAAAACCTTGTAATTTCAGATTGGATAACAGCAGACATCCAAAAAACAGTTTTACTGGATTCAAGTCATATTTTATGGTGATACCTGGGTGAAAATTCTCCATTGATACCAGACAAATCTCTGTGTTATGCACCATGGATAATAATAATAATAGTAGTAATAATAATAATAATTTGTATCATTGATATAGTGCTGCTGGACATACGCAGTACTGTATACTGGTGATAAGAATTCAAGTACCATATATAAACACAGAGGAGGTAGGATAACCAGGTACGTTTTCTTAGATGTCATTAAATGGGTACCTTCAGTTGCACTTAACCAGATAGTTTTACAGCCCCATATCTGGTTAACTCTACTGGCTTATACTGGTAGACATGAAGGGGCATAATCGAAAGTGACGCAAAACGTCCCGGTGGAGGGGCGGGGAAACCCGTATTATCGAAACAAGATGGACTTCCATCTTTCGTTTCGACAATACGGTCGGGGACACCCAAATCCTGAAATTTAGGTCGTCCTTACAGATGGTCGTCCCTAGACTTGGTCGTTTCTGATTTTCAACGATAATGGAAACCAAGGACGCCCATCTCAGAAATGACCAAATGCAAGCCATTTGGTCATGGGAGGAGCCAGCATTCATAGTGCACTGGTCCCCCTGACATGCCAGGACACCAAACGGGCACCCTAGTGGGCACTGCAGTGGACTTCATAAATTGCTCCCAGGTACATAGCTCCCTTACCTTGGGTGCTGAGCCCCCCAAATCTCCCCCAAAACCCACTACTGTACACCACTACCATAGCCCTTACAGATGACGGTGGGCCCCTAGATGTGGGTACAGTGGGTTTGTGGTGGGTTTTGGAGGGCTCACATTTACCATCACAAGTGTAACAGGTAGGGGGGGTGGGCCTGGGTCCGCCTGCTTGAAGTGCACTGCACCCACTAAAACTGCTCCAGGGACCTGCATAATGCTGTCATGGACCTGAGTATGACATTTGACGCTGGCAAAAAATATTTTTAAAGATGTTTTTTAGGGTGGGAGGGGGTTAGTGATCACTGGGAGAGTAAGGGGAGGCCATCTCCTATTCTCTCCGATGGTCATCTGGTCAGTTCGGGCACCTTTTTGTGCCTTGGTCGTCAGGGACGCCCTTTTTTTCCCATTATGGGTCGAGGACGTCCATGTGTTAGGCACGCCCAAGTTCCACCTTCGCTATGCCTCCAACACGCCCCCGTGAACTTTGGTCATCCCCACTATGGAAAGCAGTTGGGAACGTCCAAAATCGGCTTTTGATTATACCGATTTGTGCGACCCTGTGAGAAGGATGCCCATCTTCCGATTTGTGTCGAAAGATGGGCGTCCTTCTTTTTCGAAAATGAGCCTGATAGGGCTTCCAATTGCCCAGCCATTGTTACGTAGCTAAATAACTGGTTAGTTCCAAATATTAAATCTGAAGTCCTCCACCTCAGTCTCTTTTTACACAGCTAAATTCGTACAACTTATGATTTTTGTCACACAAATTTGGTGTCATTTTAGAAAGAATGTCCATATTGAAATGCAGACATCTAAGTATAGATGTCGGAACTTCCACTAGATCTTAGAATAGGATCTACCTGTTCTACAATACATGGTGAAATGGGCATTTGTTTGCCAGTGACATGCAGCATAAATATCCATTCTACAAAAACAGACATCTAAAAATATCAATGCGGCAACTCAGGAACATAAACATCTCTATAGGGGTATATGAATATCTATGTTATGAAATGGCAACATAGACATTTATGTGTTGGAATATAAATGAAGCATAGATGTCTCTTTCTCCCCAAACTGTCATAGGCCCCAGTATCCCTTGCCAATTTGGCTTTTGGGGTGAGGACAGGACCCCTAATCCATAGAAGCACACTGCTCAAACTTGGATGTCCGGATAGCAGGTCTAACTCCTAATGTCCATCTTTTTGGACATAGAGCTTCATTCCCCTTCTGAAATGGGAATGAATCTCTATTTTGGGGCTTGTCTTAGTTCCACCCAAAACTTGCCCAGCTACTTTCCCTTGCTATTTAGGAATTCATTTATATCCCAGCTTTGTAAAATCAGAACTTAGATGTCTATGCGTGATAGATGTCTAAGTGCCAGTTTATGGATATCCAAAATGTGAATGGCACTTCTAAATCAGGCACCTTAGTTAAAGAGGCCATATTTTTAAATGGGCAGATCTACTTAGCTAAAACACTATTTTAGCTGAGTAAATCTTTTGAATATCAACCTACAAAAACATTTCATACTCATCCAATTCTAAAGGCATCCTTTAACCACTACAAGAGGCACTCTGTCTGAAATTTAACCCTTTTCCTACCTCTCAGGTTGGAGTCCTTCTTTCTGCTCTATAACTACTACTACTACTACTACTATTTAGCATGTTTATAGCGCTAAAAGGCGTACGCAGTGCTGCACAAACATAGAAGAAAGACAGTCCCTGCTCAAAGAGCTTACAATCTAATAGACAAAAATAAAGTAAGCAAATCAAATCAATTAATAACTCTCTCTCTAATTGCTCCCTAGTGGACTAGTTCACTTTGGGGTCAATGCATTAAGGGTAATGCAGCTTTTAAGTGCATTAACGTGTTATTTGCAGTGCATACATGTGTTAGTTTGTGTTAATATTAACACAGAGGGCTCTTGCCTTAAAAATAATAATGAGTTGTGCTGCATAGAAATGAGTTAAACTATTCATTAATATTGAAATCATGGTAAAATAAATCACATTAGGCGATGTGATTTGCATTAACTGGCCAGTAACACAAAATAATATCTCAGGAGTTAAAATATGGTTTCACAGGGATTCTGCACTACTAGCATTGCTCCACTCCCTCATAACCATGAAAAAGGTGCTAGGAGGCCGTTCTGGGCTATTCCTCCAGAAATGAATCTCCGGAGGTGAAATGAGAAAGACATAAAACAAAAATAGCTTTTAAAAGTTAAAAAGAAAATAGAAGACATAACTAGCAAGACGATGAAAGCTATTATTATGGACTCAATATACATGAGTTAGAATAAACAAAGGTTTGTTTAACCTATTTTTCTGATTTTAAAGTGATAACACAGCTTAAGAGCAATTTGTTTCATTTAATGTTTTATATTTTATGTTGCTAAGGGCTCCTGAAGGCTTGTGTGCTGAAACACGACCATGTTGGGTCTACCTCCTTAAGTTGGCTTGAGGTTTAACTTATTATAGATTAATAAATTTGATGGACATCATTTTTATTGGTCTATTGACTTTTTATTTAAAGTCTTGAACATTAGGGTTTTGGTAACTTCTACTTTTTGTTTTGTTTGTCAGTAGACCCTTTGTGGAAAATTTGTGTAGGGTGTGACAACAGATAAAACCCATATCTCTGATGGGAGGACAACACGGAGACTAAAGGAGAGGAGTCTCGAGAGATTGGAGAGTGTTGGGAAGAGTGAATGCCAGAACAAGAAATAACAGAATATGTAGCTGAAATCCGAAGGAATTGTGTTTTATTACAAGCTCTGGACATTGCGGTACAGTGAAAAAATCAAGCGTGCAAAGTGACATATAGACTGATTCAAGGAAGAAACAGTGTGCGGTGGACATTGCTAGAGAGGACTTTGATATAAACTATTAGTATGTTAAGGAAAATATGTGAATTAGCTTAGGAGGAGAACATATATGTGTACTGTAACATTATTGGAGAAAACTGTGCTGTCAATTTACACAGCTTGAGTTTGGAGTGTATATGGGCATGAATGAAAGTAAGGACTAGGATAACTTTTAAATGTTTTAGTCTGTGTAACAATAAAAATATATATATCTGAATAAATAACATTTGAATAAAAAAATTGTGGTAAAAAATTAGAATGGTTCATTTCCAGATATAAGCAATGACTCTTCCAAATCTACCTGGCTAATAATTTTTTATGGACTTTTCTGCCAGAAACATCTCCAAATCTCTTTAAATCTCACCACGTTGATTTCCCTAGCTCAATCCCCCACCAACAGCTCAATTATGTGCTAAGTGAATAAAAAACGTTCCGATTTCTCTTCAATCTCCAGACATTTGTGTAAGTGTGTGGTGGGAGGAGGAGGGATAAATAATACCTTGAGATATTTGCTGCACCATCAGTTGTTTGAACAATAGCAATCTCCCTTATATTCAGAAGCAAAAAATAATATCTGGAAAGGGAAGGGGGAGGCACAGATCCTATAAGTAAGAATGAGAGAAGATGAACACTTTATATAAAGCATGATATTACATACTCTGATGACTAAGAGTAGGGGAGTCACATTAGCATTATTTACGCAAAGATGATGAAACATGTAATTGAAAACAAACTGCTCAGAACTGAGATCACTGTAATTTCAACAGAGCTAATTAATCTGTGCTGGTGTTGTGTGTAATAGAGAGAGAGTTGAAAGAGGTCAATGAGAGCAGGCAATATTATTTTGCAGACAATTTGTAAGCTGGAAGTAAGGGAAAAACACAATTCTCTTTTTATTTTATATTGCATGTTTCTTTTGAGAATGTACTGACATGGTTATCATACACTATAATAAAGGAGGACTGTACAATCTTTCTGTTTTTAGTTATTTGCTTCAAGTCAAATGATTCTTATTGATACACTTTGAGAAATGTATGCAGTAATTATTAGTGGACTTTTCTGAAAGTTCACTAGCAGCCATCATTACAGATATTAATGGAAGTAAACATTTTATGGGTCAAGACAGTTGTTTGAAAATGCCAAGTTCTGACTCACAGCAGCAATTTTATCCTCCCACTCACTGGCTCAGTCACTGTAATTTTCTCTCTCTCTCTCTCTCTTGCTGTGTTGGTTTTCTTTAAGTTGCAGTTAAAGAAACAAGATTCTATTTTCCACATGAGTGGCAGTTTCCAATTATAAAAAGACAAAAGGCAAAGAAAAAAAAGATTGATTTACATATCCACTATCACCAAGAGCAGTTTCTATCTTTAAGGCTTCTTGTGAATGATGCACACAAGTTTTGCAAAGAAGGTATTTAACCATAATGGCCTCTTCCTATCTTATGGCACAATAAAATGATGTGCTTGCACTGCATTCCATAAGTATCTCTTGTGAATATAAACTCTGGAAATTTGCAAACAGTGCATTTCACCTTGAGAACTTTTGTACCACAGAGCAAGCATCATAGTGGATGTAGGGGATGATGCTTCTTTCCATCATTTCAGAAAAAAACTGTGTGTACAGCAGGATCCAATTTTTGATTTTTACATTTAAAAAACCCCCTCAAATGAGTAACTGTAAAATAACAGTTAAATTACAATAAGTATCATTAGGTCAGGACCAGGGCAAATTATGAGGCCCTTTTACAGAGCGGTGGCAAGCCCAACGCGGGATAACCGCTCGCTCTTTCGGGACTGTCACCGGCCCAAAGCGACCGCTGGCGGTAATCCTGCCCTAAGCACATGCCATTTCTGGAGGAAAAAGAAAATCCCTCAGAAAAGACTTGCGCCGCATTAACGCAGTGGTAATCGGGCATTGCCGCGTGCTGCGCAGGAACCCTTATCGCCACCTGAATGGGTGGTGGTAAGGGCTCCCTGTTGCATGGCCATGCAGTAAGATTTCTCTTACCGCATGGTCATGTGTGCTGGGGGCTTTCTTTACCCACTGCGGTAAAAAGGGCCCTGGCACATGGGAAAAACGGCCCCCGCCACCAGCGCAGGGACCATTTTCCCACAGCTTGGTAAAAGGGCCCCTATAGTTGTGACTTGTGCAACATGCCCACTAGCACCTCCTTGCCCTGCCCACTTTGCCACCACTAATAAGAGGAGATGGTGAGCTGGCAGCAATTTTTGCCTCTTTCTATACTGTTTTCTGTGCAGCCACACCACTCACACAGCCCTTGAAATATGTTACACCATAAACTGAATGAATTGATGTTTCTTGTTTGAATGGAGTATTTGTCTACTTTTTTATGGAGTTATTTTAGATAGTTTTATTTTATATTGTAAATCGTTCTGACTTGTTTTGCAAATAGTAGCTTTATAGGCAGGGCCGTGCCTAGGGTCTCTGGCGCCCCCCTGCAGACTATCAGTTGGCGCCCCCCCCCCCCCCCGTGAAAATGATCACGCCCCCCCCCATGAAAATGATCACGCCCCCCCCCCCCCATGAAAATGATCGCTCACCACTTGCCACACTGAAAGGAATTGTCAGCAATATTCTTAGAAACAAATTGCTATACATTGCAAAATAAGATAGCAGATGTAAATTCTCAAAGTGGACATATTCCAAACGCTAAAATGAAAATAAAATAATTTTTTTCTACCTTTGTTGTCTGGTGACTTTCTTTTTCCAATCATGCTGGTCCAGTATCTGATTCTGCTGCTATATGTCCTCTTAACTCCATTTCCAGGGCTTCCTTTCCATTTATTTCTTTACTTTTCTCCTTTCTTCTTCATTTCTTGCTCTATATCCATTTCCAGCAATTTCTCCTCTCTCCCTGGGTCCTGCCCTCCCATCCATGTCCATTCTTGTCCCTCTCTGCCCTTCCCTCCTCCATCCATAGCCAGCAATCCTCCTCTCTCCCCTCCCCTCCATTTCCAGCAATTTGTCCTCTCCCTGGGCCCCCATGTCCATCCTTGTCCCTCTCTGCCCTTCCCTCCTCCATCCATAGCCAGCAATCCTCTCTCCCCTCCCCTTCCCTTCCAGCAATTTGTCCTCTCCTTGGGCCCTGCCCTCCCATCCATGCCTCTCTGCCCTTCCCTCCGCACCCTGGGGCCTTTAAATCTTTTACTTCCGGTCGCAGCAGCATCAGTGAAAGCGGAGCGCTGCCGACGTCTCCCTTCCCTTTGCGCTCTTGGTTCCCTCAGTGTCCGCCTTCTTCTGACGTCAGAAGAAGGCAGGACACTGAGGGAACCAACGAGTGCAAGGCAAGGGAGACGTCGGCAGCAGTGGCGTAGCTAGGGTAGTTGACACCCGGGGCCGGTCATTGTTTAACACCCACACCCCCCCCCCCCCAAATCCAGTACTAGGCATACCGAGAATACAAAACACTCACGACCTATAGAGCAATTTTACCATACCATAAGCAGTCGTTTCTACGAGTCACACAAGGGAAAGGAAAGCATCTTAACCCTAGAACGCATATTGGTGGCCTTTTAGGCCCCCATGCTTACATTTTTGCTATTATCTGCAAAATTACTTTAGTTAGAATTTTGAAACTCAAGGTATTACTCAAGTATGTCATTGTTGATAATATCCAGTTGTTCATATAATTTTTTTTCATAGGCATTATGGTGTAACAATGCTTGTTTGGTGAAAACTACATCTGTACGAATTGGGGGCCTTTTAGGCCCCCGCTGTTTTTATCATGTTCTCAGAAGTGTTTGTGTCTCAAGTTACTTTATTTGTACTCAGTAATGCTGGTGGAGGGGCCAGGGTGTGGATAATAACATGTGAGGATGTCATGTGATTTTTGGAGGGAGTGATAAGGCCATGACATCACCTCAGGTCCTCTGAACACTGAGGACAGTATACACTGTGAGCTAATTGCTGAAGGACCTGTGATAAGATAAGCTGTTGAGAGGAAATCTGTTTCATTTTCTAACATCTGGTCAGCAATGGCACAGTTCCTCCAAGTGTCTGACTGACCAAGAGATTGAAGCGATTATGTTTCAAAGCGATGATGAAAGTGAACTATCTTTGTCTGATGAAGAATATCTGCCACCAGCTAATCAAACATCCTCATCCAGTGATTCTTCTGATGATGAAGAAGTGAATCTAGTGGATCCTCAAGAAGTGATAAGTAGAACATCCAAAACGAATGTTTTTTGGGACAGTAATCCTACATTAGTCGGATGTACTCCAATACACAATATTGTGAGACAGGCTCAAGGAGCTGTGGGAAGTCCCAGTTACTTTACCCCTAAAGATGTATTCTGTACTTATTTTTCTGACAATATTGCAGAAGAGGTCCTATTATGTTCAAACCTAGAAGGAAGACGTATCGCTTCAGCAAAAAATAAGTCCTGGAAAAATATCTCAAAAGAGGAACTTTATGCATATATTGGACTTTTCCTGCTGGCAGGGAGTCAAAAATCGTATGATGTCCCAATACGAGAATTATTTCTGGACCCACTTTCTGATCCACACTATAAGGCGACAATGTCAGTGGGCAGATATGAGGAAATTAGAAGGATCATTCGCTTTGATGATAAGCGAACTCGTGCAGCGAGGTTTGAAACAGACAAATTAGCCCCTATCAGTTATATCTGGAACATATTTATCAAAAATTGCACAAAACTTTACAATCCTAGTACTAATGTTACTGTAGATGAGCAACTTGTACCGTTCAGAGGACGCTGCAAATTCATACAATACATGCCCAGCAAGCCAGCCAAGTACGGTATAAAAATCTTCTGGATGTGTGATTCTGCAAATTATTATGGCATAAATGGCGTAATCTACTGTGGCAAAGAGGTTGGTGCACCAGTACAGAAGGATCTGTGGTCTGAAATAGTCAAAACTCTTGCTGTTCCAATATTCAATTCAGGTAGAAACATCACCATGGACAATTATTTCACCAATGTTGAACTAGGCAATTTTCTGCTTGCAAAAGCTATTACACTTGTTGGTACTATAAAGCAAAACAGACGAGAAATTCCAGCAGCACTCAAACACAATCGTCAGCGAGCACTTTATGAGAGTGTCTTTGGATTCAATAACAAAGCGACTTTGGTATCTTACAAGGCAAAGAAGGAGAAATCTGTAATTTTACTCAGTACCATGCATCACGATTGCAGTGTTGACAGCAATAACCAAAAATTGAAACCAGAAATCATCCTGCATTACAATGCAACAAAAGGAGGTGTAGATAAAATGGATGAGATGGTGGGAGAATATTCGTGTAAGAGGCAAACAAAACGATGGCCTGTAGTACTATTTTCAAATATGCTTGATGTAGCAGCCCTAAATTCATTCATTATTTATACAGAAACTCATCCTGAATTTCCTGCACAGAGGAAGGACAGGAGACGCTTATTCTTGAAGGACCTTTGTCATGAACTTGTAATACCTCACATGATAGAGCAAAGCGACTTGAAATGCTTGCCAAAGAAAACTAAAGAAGCAATGAAACGGTGTGGCGTACAGTTTCAGATTACTCCAGAGCCAGGAGAAAGAAAACGAAAGCGTTGTTTCATGTGTCCAAGAAACATAGAGAGGAAAACTGAGCGATATTGTTCCACTTGTAAGGAAACTGTTTGCAAAGAACACTCTTCTGAAAAAATAACATGTCAGAATTGTTTGGAAGACTAATATAATAGAAAAGAAAGTTAGAATAAAAATGTAGCTGCAGCTAGTTTGCTATAGATTTCTATGCATTTTTGTGTGTTTTCATGTCTTTGCGTGAAATTTGGGAAAAAAAAGATTTTTTGGTGTTTTCTGTGAAAAATTATAATTAAAATGTTGTCCACTATTCATATTTTATTGAGCAATTTTGAAATAAACTTGTGAAAGTTATTTAAGTGTGTTTTTCTACATTATGTGCATGGGGGCCTAAAAGGCCCCCATGACGTTAATATGTATATTTTTAACGTCATGCGTTCTAGGGTTAAACACTAGTGAGCACTAGAACATCAATTCACCTATTGTAAAACGAAAACAGACAGATTAGTACAGATCGTCGATCCTGCACAGTCAATGCCAACCGAAAGCCATGTCTTTTTCACAAATAGATACACCCTAATCCACTATAGAATAAGTAATCATAAACTTTCTATTTAGACAAAAATTAAACTGAACCCCTGATGCCAGACTCTGTATACAATGCAACACCACAGAAACAGAAACTGTCCCCTAGTACTGTGCAAAATATAAAGACAGCAGATGTAAATTTGAAAAAACTAACAAATACCAATCACCACATTACAAATTAACAAATAGAAATAAAACAAATACAGAAAATAAAATAATACCATTTTATTGGACTAATACATTTAGCTTCCAGAGGCCAAAATCTCCTTCCTCAGGTCAATACAGTATAGTGCTGTTACAGTATCCTATCCTGATCTGAGGAAGGGGGTTTTGTTCTCTGAAAGTTAAGTCAAAATGTATTAAAATTAGTCCAATAAAAAGATTACCTTATTTACATGTTCTATTTATAAACATTTATTAACACAGCTAAAATACTATATCCTAAAGCAAAATAATAAAAATATATATTTACAGTTTGTTGTCTTTGGTTTCTGCTTTCCTCATCTTCTTTTCACCGTCTTCCTTCCATCCAGCATCTGTCTTCGCTCTCTCTCTGCTCTCCAGTGTCTGCCCTCTCTAATGTCCCTTCCATCCACATCTGCCCTCTATTTCTGCTCCTTCCATCCACCATCTGCCCCAGTCTGCCATCTCTCTCTCCCCCTTCCATCCACCATCTGCCCTCTCTCTCTCCTTTCCCTCTAGCATTTGCCCTCTATCTCTGCCCCCTTCCATCCACTTTCTGCTCTTTCACTCCCTTCTATCCACTGTCTGCCCTTTCTCTCTGCTCCTTCGATTCACCATTTGCCCTCTCTCTTTCCCCCTCCCATCCATTCAGGGTCTGCCCTCCCTCTCACTCCCCATTCCATCCAGGATCTATCCCCCCTCTCTCACTGCCCCCTCTTTTCGGCTCCCAGTTCCCACCTGCGGCTGCCCCTAGTTCCAGATCCATTGATTCTCCCATCCACCCCTGCCCCAGGCATGACCCCATTCTCCCTCCTGCTCACTTTTCAGACCCCAGTTCCAGCTCCATGCCCCTTCTCCCATCTGTCTCCCACCCAGTCCCTTCTGCCCATCCGAGTCCCCCTCACCTCATCTGTCTCCCACCCAGTCCCTTCTGTTATCCAAGTGCCCCCACCCTCACCCCATCATCTGTCTCCCACCCAGTCCCTTCTGCCCATCCGAGTCCCCCTCACCCCATCTGTCTCCCACCCAGTCCCTTCTGCTATCCAAGTGCCCCGCACCCTCACCCCATCATCTGTCTCCCACCCAGTCCCTTCTGCCCATCCGAGTCCCCCTCACCCCATCTGTCTCCCACCTAGTCCCTTCTGCTATCCAAGTGCCCCCCACCCTCACCCCATCTGTCTCCCACCCAGTCCCTTCTGCCCATCCGAGTCCCCCTCACCCCATCTGGCTCCCACCCAGTCCCTTCTGCTATCCAAGTGCCCCCCACTCTCACCCCATCTGTCTCCCACCCAGTCCCTTCTGCCCATCTGAGTCCCCCTCACCCCATCTGTCTCCCACCCAGTCCCTTCTGCCCATCTGAGTCCCCCTCACCCCATCTGGCTCCCACCCAGTCCCTTCTGCCCATCCGAGTCCCCCTCACCCCATCTGTCTCCCACCCAGTCCCTTCTGCTATCCGAGTCCTCCCCCACCTTCACGGTCACCCCATCTGTCCCCCACCCTCACCCTGCCTCGTCTTCTCCCTGCCACCCGTTTTTAAAAAGAAATTGCCGACGCGATAGCGAGCGCAGCACCTCGTGTGGAAGTAAAAGAAGCGAATCCGATCATCTCATTGGGCCTTCCTTCACTGTCCCGCCCTAGAGGAAATAGGAAGTTGCGTCAGAGGAGGGCGGGACAGTGAGGGAAGGCCCAATGAGATGATCGGATCCGCTTCTTTTACTTCCACACGAGGTGCTGCGCTCGCTATCGCGTCGGCAAATAAATTTAAAGAGCTGGTGCGGGGGGGGGGTGCCAGGATGAAGACAGCGGGAGCGGCGGCACCCCCCTTTCTGGTGCCACCCGGGGCGACCAAAAGATTTAAAGGCCTCGGCGGGGCGAGGGTAAGCTCCGCGGCGGCGCCCTCCAGAGGTGGGCGCCCCCCTGCGGCGCTTACCTCGCTTACCGCATCGGCACGGCCCTGTTTATAGGAAAAATAATAAACGATAAACTGCTCAAACGGTATTTCTCTCTACTGTCCTTTTGTGGTCTATCAACTTGACTCATGTCCCCAGAACACTGACTCTGGTGTTTCTCTCTGCTGTCCCATTGTAGTCCTGCCTACGTGACTCATGCTCCCAGAAGATGACATCAGATACTGGAATATTTACTTCTTCTCTACAGTTGCATTTGCACACTATTTGATCTGTCACTATAACCTGTTTTATGTAGTGTTGTCTCAAGTTTGTGTTTTGCAGCCCTCGCGGAAAGGAAACTACATCAGAGGAAGGCAGGACGTGCTGAGAGGGAAGGGAAGTGACGAAGAGGCAAGCCTGACTGCCAGTGCCTGCCTGCCTGCTGCTTTTACTGCCGGTTCGCCGCGACTTCAGGTAAACTAAAGATTTCAAGGCAGGGAGCACGGGTGCACGAATGGAAAGTCAGGGAGCTGAGGGAGGGAGGGCGGGCAGTGGGGCTTGAATGAATCGCTGGACATGTAGGGGAGGGGGAGAGGAGAATTACTGGGCATGGAGGGGAGGGGTGAGAGGAGAATTGCTGGACATGGAGGGGAGGGGAGGGCAGCGGAGAGAGGAGAGAATCGCTGGACATGGATTTGAGGGGAAGGCAGGGAAGAGAGAATTGCTGGACATGGATAGGAGGGGAGGGCAGAGGAGAGAGTAGAATCACTGGACATGGATGGGAGGGGAGGGCAGGGGAGAGAGGAGAATCGCTGGACATGGATGGGAGGGAAGGGCAGGGGAGAGGAGAATCACTGGACACAGATGGCAGGGGAGGGCAGGGGCAGAAGAGAATTGCTGCACATGAATGAGAGGGGAGGGCAGGCAGAGGAGAATCATTGGACATGGATGAGAGGGGAAGGAAGGAGAGAGAGGAGAATCGCTGGACATGGATGGCAGGGGAGAAGAGAGGATAGAAGAGAATCGCTGCACATGAGAGGGGAGGACAGGGGAGAGAAGAGACATGCTGGACATGGATGGAGGGGAGGGAAGACAGGAAGGAGATGCACATGGATGGGAGGAGAGGGCAGGGGAGAGAGGAGAAATGCTGGAAATGGATGAAGAGGAGAGCAGGAGATCGAGAAGAATTGCTGGACATGGATGGATGGAGGAGTTGGCGGGGAGAGAGGAGAAATTCTGGACTTGGATGGAGGAGAGGAGAGAGAGAATTATTGCTTTATATGGATACAGGGGAGAGAAGAGAGAGGAGAAATGCTGGACATGGATGGAGGGGAGGAAAGAGGAGAAGTGCTGGACATAGATGGAGGGTAGGAAAGAAAAAAGAAGAAGATGCACATGGATGGAGATTAGGGAAAGTGAAGAGAGGAGAAAAACTACACATGGATGGAGAAAATAGGCAAAAGCTGGATCCATGTTATACCTCCTCCAGTCAATTCCACGGAGGAGGACCCAGCTTTTACTTATGGATGTAGGGCAAGAAATGAAGAAGAAAGGAGGAAAGTAAAGAAATAAATAAATTCATACTATGCATTTGTTCAGACCGGAATCGGCTAACACCGCTAACAGTTATATGTAAGCCACATTGAGCCTGCAAAAAGGTGGGAAAATGTGGGATACAAATGTAACAAATAATAAATAATAAAAAAAGGAAGCCCTGGAAATGGAGTTAAGAGAACAGATAGAGAGCAGCAGAATCAGAGACTGGGACCAACACGGATAGAAAAACAAAGTCACCAGACAACAAAGATAGAAAAACTCATTTTATTTCCATTTTAGTGTTTGGAATATGCCCAATTTGAGAATTTATTTATTTATTTATTGCATTTGTATCCCACATTTTCCTACCTCTTTGCAGGCTCAATGTGGCTTACAATACATCATGAATAGTGGAAACATTTAAGAAAATATATGTTTAGCATACAGAAGGATCTTGATAATATGATAATGATAAGACATATTAGTAGTTTAACAAGCATCCTATATAATAAAACGCACCTCCAACATTCTGAAGCTGACTGCTTGGCTGAGGCATTCCTGCTCTCTGTATCCATCTCCTGAATTGACATCACATACTTCCAGGTTCGTCACAAGCAGAAGTGACCAACCACACGAGGTTTCTCGGCTTCAGAATGTTGGAGGTGCATTCTATTAAATAGGATTGGTCAGTTCCTTGAAGCACAGCCAGAGCTCAGCGTCCTGCACAGTAACGCTCAGACACCAGAGAGAGGGGGGCCTGACACCAGAGAGGGGGGTAGGCATCTCTGTCACACACACACTCTCTCTCTCTCACAGTCAATGTCTTTCTCTCTCTCTCCCACTCTCACACACTGTCTCTCACACACTCTATGTCTCACACTGTATCACATTCACTCTCTATGTGTCACACAGTCACTCACACACTCTCTTGGTCTCATACACTCAGTCTCACAGAGAGTCTGTCTCACACACACTCTCTCGCACACACTGTATCTGTGTGAAACACTCTCACACTGTGTCTCACATACGCACTTGCACACACTCTCATTCTCACACACACACTCTCTCTCTCACAGACACACTCACACATTCACTCTCACACAATTAGGCATATTTTCAAAGCAGTTTGGGAGGCTAAGTTCCATAGGTTTCTATGGAACTTTGGGAGGCTAAGTGCTTTGAAAATGAGCCTCACAGTCACTCTCACATACACTCTCTCAAACATACACACTCCGAGGAAAACCTTGCTAGCGCCCGTTTCATTTGTGTCAGAAACTGGCTTTTTTTACTAGTAAATTATAAGGCAGTTCTGGATATTTGTATAAGAGTTCATATTTGTTGATCTTTGTGGTATGCCTTGTTAAAGAGATGGGTCTTCAGCCTTATTTTGCACTGGGTATACTGGAGCTGTAACAGTTTAGAGAAATTATTTATAATTAAAAAAAAAATCATGTTAAGTTTTTCTCCTATACTAGTATAATATTTTCAGTGATGTCTGTTTATATGCACCATGGCTTGTATAAGGGATGTGGCTAATGTGGTGTGGCTATAATAGGGGTGGAGCCATATGTGGTGACCCCATGTCGCGTTCTCGAGGGCCTTAGCATTCTGTCAGGCTTCTTCCCCGGAAGCACTGGGTTTGTGAGCCCTTGGACCACTACCATGGAGCAGCAGTGGCAGGCAAGGTCACCTTCAAAGCAGAGATGAGGCAAGGCTGGACTGGAACCCCAGACTGGAGTTCCGCACAGGAATACACAGGACTGGAATGCACCGGACGGGTGCACACTGGACTGGAGCCCACTGGACTGGTACACACTGGAGTGGAGCCCACTGGACTGGAACCCACAGGACTGGAACCTGCTGGACAGGAACACACTGGACCTAGGCTTCACCTACGCTTAGCTACCGTTCCCGAGGGTTGAGCCCTCAGGTTCGGGCAGCTGGCAGGGCTTACAGGAAAACTGGAACTGAAACTAGCAAGCAGGAACAACAGGAATCAGGATACAGAAGTGCCCCCAGGCACCTAGACGAAAGCAAGGCAGACAGGCAGGGAATGTCCGGGTTCCGGCAATAGTCAGGTCTGGCCACAGGCAGAGAATATCCGGGTTCAGGCAGTAGTCGGGTCAGGCAACAGGCAGCAAGTATCAGGGTTCAGGTAGTAGTCGGGTCAGGCAGCAGGCAGCAAGTATCGAGGTTCAGGCAGTAGTCGGGTCAGGTAGCAGGCAGCAAGTATCGGGGTTCAGGCAGTAGTCGGGTCAGGCAGCAGGCCACAAGTATCGGGGTTCAGGCAATGGTCAGGTCAAGCAGCAAGCAGCAAATATCTGGGTACAGGCAGTAGTCAGGTCAGACAGCGGGCAGAGAGTAGTCAGATTCAGGCAACGATCAGGTCAAGTAGCAAGCAGAGAATATCTGGGTACAGGCAGTAGTCAGGTCAGACAGCGATCACAGAGTAGTCAGATTCAGGCAATGGTCAGGTCAAGTAGCAAGACTATGGCTGGAGCTCCAGTAGCAAGGAGTACTGGCAGCGGACAGGACTAGGGCTGAAGCTCCAGAAGCAAAAGAAAACACACATGGGAAAACCAGAAAGCTAAACACAAGAAAACTAGTAAAGCTGTACACAAGCTAACAAGAAAGCTATGCCCAAGCTAACTAGTCACAAGCTAGAAACTCATACTAAGCAAAAAACAGGAGAACTAGTAAGGCTGAACACAAGCTAACAAGCAAAGCTATACCCAAGCTAACTAGTCACACGCTAGGAACTCACAACACAACACACAGGAGAACTAGTAAAGCTGAACACAAGCCAACAAGAAAAGCTATGCCCAAGCTACTAGTAACAAGCTAGAAACTCACACTGAACTGGACAAGATAGCAGTGCACAGAGCACTCTAACATACCAGGGACCTTAGACGATGCAAAGGCAAAGGCTGCAGTCTCTAAGTGCTTAATAAAGCCCTTCAACACCTGAGGCGCAGATGCAGCAATCTCTAAGTAACTACAGAGGCTGTTCAGGCACAAACCAAGGAGCAGGCAGAAAGCACAGTGAAACACAGAGAGGCTTCCCACACCCAGGTGTAGTGTAGTGAAGCAATTAGAGTCATGCTGGAAGCAGCCAGCACACAGAGAGAGAGCTAACCCAGGCAACACCCACAGGTGCAGTATAGTGAAGCAATTAGTGTCATGCTGCTGGATGCAGCCAGCACAGGGAGCTAGAGCTAGCTCAGAAAGGACAGACAGAAGAAACAGGAGCCAGCTAAGAAGCTGACCCCCAGGAACAAGGTAAGTCTGAGGGTGGTCACGACCACAGACGTGACACCCCGCCCATAATGAGTACCGGCACCTTTTTTTCTACAAAAAAAGCACTGCACCCTTAACACCCCTGACATGCCCGTTTGAGATTTTGGATGCACTGTAGATGAAAAGCATAGAAAAATGTCTGAAACTTAGGTTTCAAAAATACTAATTTGGATGTTTTTTTTTTAGAAAACGATCAAATGCTTCTTTATGCCACTTTTTAGATGTGTTTTTCTTTTGAAAATGAGCTTCAGAATCTATTTAGACCCTACGGAAAATGTGGAGAGCTAGTTTAAATGTTTGCACCGTGGTTTACATATGCATAGATTTCTGTTCATTCTCGAAGGTGATATGGACAGAAATCTTTCATATCAATCTACCTCTGACTTTAGAAATTGTAATCTTTCAAATGCCTCTACTATACCAGTCTTAACAAAATATGGATTTATTGTTAATTTGAAGTTTAGGATTTCCCCAGGGATGTTAATCCTTATGTTATTTTTACTTGTTTCAAGTTATGTTTATTGAAAATATTAATAACATTTCTTGGGAAAATATTGTAATCTTTCAATCCTTAAGTTTGACTAAGGTACTAAGGACTTCTTTTATAAAGCCACACTAGCGATTCCTGTGCAGTAAGGGGTTCTTTTACTAAGGCATGCTCATGTTTTCAGCGTGTGCTAAAATTGGATGTGCCCTAAACATTAGAGACACCCATAGGAATGCATTGGCGTCTCTGTTTAGCGTGCACCAAAAACGTGAGCGCGCCTTAGTAAAAGGGGGTCTAAATGAGAGGAAGCCCACAGGAATCACTAGCATGGCTTTGTAAAAGAAGCCCTAAATGATGTTCAGTCAAATCTGTTTTACTTGTCAATGGCAGTGGCAATCCAAAAGATTTGTGCTAATTGGGAAAATGCATTACTTTTATCTAGTCAATTGAGATGGAACATCATTTGCTAAATGTATAAATGTGAAAAGCAGCTGCTGGTAACAATTGTCCAGGATCACTTATCCACAAATGATGGACACAGCTAGAGAACTTTGCTGCCTTATTATATAGACACTGCTTTCTCAATAATTATTCAATCAGTTGCTCTCAACCTACTTGTTATAGTTTTTCTTTTCATTATAAAACGAGTCTAAAAACAATTCAGTTCAAAATCCTGACCCTGACCCCGACCCCTGAGGCCTTATATGCAGACAATCCACCACTGAATTTCAATATCACACCAAGAAAAGCACTTGGTACAGAAAACAGGGTGAAATAAGAAATAATACACTCTAAAAAGAGAGAAACCAGAAAAAGAAAATCTCAGTACAAGAAAAATATGTGTACATTCACCCATAACAGTCCACTAGAAGTGGGAGATGAAAGGCACAATACCAAGAAATTATAAAATAACAATCACAGTATGCATACACTACACAAAGAGCAAAATTCCTTTATATCAAAGTGTAGATATCACAGTAGGCAGTCCCATGGTCCCTGATGAGCTACTACTTAGTAAAAAGGCATTTAGAAGAGCTGGCTCATAAAAAATATATTTAACTGACTGCAACTTAATACATGGGAAATTCAACCAAAATAATCCACCAAGTTGTAATGCCCTAGATCGCATCTCAAAAATCAATTCTCATCTTTTTCTGAGTTGTACGTGCCATGTCTGGAAATACTCGAAACAAACAATTGAATTTAGGGATTCCATCTGTTTGGTGGATGCAGCTGAATGCCACATGATATGGTGTCTTTTTTTCATAGCCCCTATTTGTAGAATATGCTTCTTTTGGATATCCCATATTAGGTTGAGGGCGTCCCTAAAAAGCCACCTATTAGCATTTGGTGGGGCCTAAAGGCCATGTGTTGTCTTGTGTTCAGTGCTGTTTTTATTCTCCTGTCAGATGTGCTCCCTTATCTGCAGATCTGTGTTGTCTCAGTGTTCTGATGTTGTTCTGTATTTTTTTTTTCTCTTGTTCTTGACTTTTCTTTCCTATTTGCCTAAAAAGATCCTTTCCATTGCATCTCGTCAGTATTGTGCACCACATTGATTTGCCTGGAATTAAAAGCAGTATGTTAAGTAATAATAAACATAAAACATAATAAATCTTTTGTTAGGGCTATAGAGCATAAGCAATAAAGAGATCTGGGAGCAGCTAACTGGGGTGTCCATGTCATAGTTGGACCTCTGAGGCAGTGGCGTAGCCAGACCTGACATTTTTGGGTGGGCCCAGAGCTAACATGGGTGGGCACTATGTATATAGGTTAGGAGTAGCCTTTCTTGGGATATATACAGAGCATAACTAGAATGTTTCCTCTAACAGGTTTCCAAAGGAAAAATGTATTCAAATTCTGATAGTACCTCAATAATAGCAACACAAAATCCCTTCACTGCCAGGTACTTTGTGAAGTAACACTATATCCTGCAAAGAAGCTTCTTAGAGCCTATGCTGCAAAAACACCAATTCTGAATAGGAATACCAGTAACAGTACCTTTAAAAAGGCAGCAGTGAATATGCACAACAGCAATACACATCCCATTGGAATAACCAGACAAGTCAGACTCATAGATCCTCACACGAACCACATGCCAGCAGAATCTCTCACCTGCTCGGTCACAGGTAGAACACACACCAACCTTATCAATTACAAAATAAAGGACCAAAATTTAAATTTGTCCTGTAGTCCTTCCTTTCTCTACCCCTCCTCCCATCCATCCCAGTAGAGCAGCATCAGCCCTCCCCTACTCTCCCCTACCTCCCCATCCATCCACATAGCCCAACATCAGCCTTTCCCTTCCTCACCATCCTTCCTGTAGCTAGGCATCAGCCCTATCCTACCCCCACCCCTCCCTATAGCCTCAGCCCTGCCCTACTTCTACCCATCCCCTGCCCTTCCCATTCTCACCCTCCCACACCCTGAAGCACACCAGCATTAAACATAAAACATTTTGGTTTTTTTAATGTCCTTTGCACTGTAGAGTCCACCCCCACCCAGAAACCTGCCTACATTAAATACAAAACTTGTTTTTTTATTTTAACCTGGGCACAGTAGAGCCCACCCCCATCCAGAAACTCGCTTTTATTAAAATTTATTGTTGGTGGGTTTCTGGGTGAAGGTGGGCCCTTCACTGAGGAGCACAGGGGGGGGGGGGGGAATGCAAGGCAGGCGACCTGAGAATATCAACAGCCCATACTCATTTTGCAAGGCGATCCTACCTAGTATTTCTTTCCTTCGTTGAGTGTGGGGTTGATTGGTATAAACTCATTCAAAATCTTCCCTAATTACTCTGTTGCCCATGCCTTCCTGCTGGATCCACCAGCACATGACCCCTTCACACTTCTGTCGCCACCAGTATAGCGCACATAATTAGGGCTGGCTGGGCTTTTATATAACTTTCGCACACCTAAGAGGTGGTACCAAGGCAGTGGTGTGCTGGTAAAATTTTAACAACAGGCTCTCTCCCCGGGTATAGCCTGCAATTTTTTTGTTGGGGGGGCACAGAGGCCCCAGTCTACCTATGCGCCCCCCCCCCTCAAATTGCAAGGCTGGCTAAACCCAGGGAGAGAGCCTGGGAGGGGGCAATGCTTTACTCTCTCCAGAAAAAAAGAAAGATTTTCAATGCTCCCAGGTTTCAATCTAATTCATGTTTAATGTGGGATAAAATCCCCCCAAAAAGTAAATAAATAGATAGAAACTTTGAATGTTGAGCACCTGATTCTCATAATATGATGTCTGTTTTAGTGGACCTTTTACCAGGAGAAAAAAATGTCTGCAAGTATATAACACATGCTAGGGTGTCCCTGTAACCAGTCTCTCCCTCCAAATGGCACACTAATTACGATTTATAACAAATTACTACTCTACCTATAAAAAGTTATACTTTCTCTATCTCTAGTACATCCGTATGCTGCAGCAGCTGGCTGGTATGTCTTAAAACATAAATAAAATTAAATAAAAATGCTGTCCAACAATTAAGCACAATGTGGTTGCAGCAGCTCTTATCCAATCCGAACTTCTCCGGCTCCCTCCACCCTCCATCCCCATCCCCCATCTCAGACTCACACTTTCTGTGGCTCCTCCGGCTCCGTCCTCTCTGGTGGCGCTGCAGGTCCCTCTCTCCTGATGATCTGCTCTCTCTCTGACAATAAGAGCAGATCGGGAGGGGACCAGCCACCACAGACAACTTCCATCTGGCGTCTGTCTCCGCGCTGCAGCACAGCCAAGAGGACAAGGCCATGTGAAAAAGCTGCGATCAGGGGGGACACAGAGTACCAGTGGTGACTGGCACTACCAGCAACAAGTCGAAAAGGAGTGCAAGCGAGCACACACTCAGCCGCTGCGTGTCGCACAATCAGTTTTTTTTTAAAAGCAGTGCTGCTGGTGGTATACGTCGGCAGGGAACAGGCTACTTCAGCCAATCCCAGGGGCCTTCCTTCAGCTTGTGCTACCCCGGAGGGTTGAAGAAAGGCCCCGGGATTGGCTGAAACAGCCTGTTCCCTGCCATTCTGACCCGGATTTAAAAATTAAGCAAGTCACAGGTAGGAGAGCTGCTGTTTTTGCTGCCAGTGCCGGCTGCCTACATTTATGTAGCGTAAGCTGCGCAGCGGAGGAACTGACAGCGACTGCAGCCTATCTAGCACTTAGAAGATCCTCCTAATTGGAAGATCAGGACAAAGTGGGTGGGCCTGAACCGAGATTGGGTGGGCCTGGGTCCACCCAGGCCCACCTGAAGCTACGCCCCTGCTCTGAGGGGTCCTTTTACTAAGTTGCGGCAAAAGGGGGCTGTTTTTGACGTGTGCTGAGACCCCCTTTTACCGCAGCGGGTAAAAGGCTGTTTTTTTTTTTTAAGAAATGGCCTGGCTTTATATAATTGGGATTTAGACGTTCATGCAATATGGACGTCTAAATGGCAGTTTTCAGATGTCCAAAACAAGAACAGAGCTTCTAAAATAACAATCATATTGTCTGAAGTTCTCTCCAAGGATTCTTTTTTCTGCCAGAGTAAAATACAGCCCATCATTACTATGTATTGGCCAATCCTCTCATGTACCTAAACCATCTTGATGACACCAGGCTTTGAGCCACCTATTGAAGTTCTCAGTATTTCCCAACCTTTCTTCTTCCTTTCCATAGATAGGCAGTACTTCAAAATAACCCCTCTTAATAGTAGCCCACATTGGTAACTTCCCTCTTTAATGTATTAATAAATGTATGTATGTTTATGTAACTTTTGCACACCTTCTAGCTCCTGCACTTGTTATGGTATAAGCCAATTGTCAGAATTGAATATGTAGCAAAGTTATTGATTTTATCAATATAAAAATGCAGCTTTTAAAAGATGTATTGAAACTGCATTTCATTACCTTCTTTCCCCTTGTCCCTGGGAATTTCTGGTAGCAGGGCTAGTCAATTACAAACACTTAACAGAGACAAAAGCTGGCTGGGAGGGTCACCAAGACATCTCTAGAGAACAAAAAACTGAAGCAGACAGAGAGACTCCTATGACTCAAATGACAAAAGAAACTCCACCTATCACAGCAGACTGAAACCCTCAAGCTATAGAAAAGCCATTTGCCAGCAGATATCCAGGAAACATTTGACCATGCTTCCCTGCAAACTACAATACCCAAGATCCCCTGCAAATTACAATACCCAGGACTCAGGGAACATTATAAAAAGCCTGGAAACAGCCCAGCTCTCTCTCTTGGGAAGCTCGCTTGGGACCTGCTGCTCTCTCTTGGAACCTGATGCTTACTCTTGGGACCTGACCTGCAGTCCACCTGCCTCTGCCTCATGGCTCATCAATCTTTAATGGACCACAGCATGCTCTGTAACAAAAAGACTGTTCTGTGAGTCAGTGGCGTACCAAGGGAGGGGCGGTGGGGGCGGTCCACCCCGGGTGCCAGTGGGTGGGGGGTGCTCCGCTCCCGCCGCCTCCCGTGGTCGTTCCTGCGGTGTCGCACATTTAAAAAAACGACGAAGCAGCGTCGCAGGCAGCGCCTCGTGCCCTGCTTGTAAAAAAAAAAATCAAATCTCCTTCCTCCTTCTCCTCCTCGTCTTGACGTCTTGACGTCGACTGATTGGAAGGCCCGAGTTGATGTCAAGACGTCAAGACGAGGAGAAGGAAGGAGATTTGATTTTTTATTTACAAGCAGGGCACGAGGCGCTGCCTGCGACGCTGCTTCGCCAGTTTTAACGGGACTGAGGTGGGGAAGGAGAGGGGCGAAAGGGACTCGGGTGGGGGTGTTCAGAGGGGAGAAGGGGACTGGGGTGGGGGTCTCAGAGGGGAGAAGGGAAGGGGAGGGGAGAAGGGGACTGGGGTGGGGGTGTTCAGAGGGGAGAAGGGGACTGGGGTGGGGATCTCAGAGGGGAGAAGGGGACTGGGATGGGGATCTCAGAGGGGAGACGGGGAGGGGAGAAGGGGACTGGGGTGGGGGTCTCAGAGGGGAGAAGGGAAGGGGAGGGGAGAAGGGGACTGGGATGGGGGTGTTCAGAGGAGAGAAGGGGACTGGGGTGGGGGTCTCAGACAGGAGAAGGGGAGGGGAGAAGGGGACTGGGGTGGGGGTGTTCAGAGGGGAGAAGGGGGCTGGAACTGGGGGCTGAAAAAAGGGGCAGAGAGAGAGAGGGGACAGATCCTAGATGGAAGGGGGAGCAAGAGGGAGGGCAGACCCTGGATGGATGGGAGAGGGAGGGCAAATGGTGGATTGAAGGGGCAGAGAGAAAGGGCAGGCAGTGGATGGAAGGGACGGCAGAGAGGGCAGACACTGGATGGCAGAGAGAGAGAGAGAGTGAAGACAGATGCTGGATGGAAGGAAGACGGTGAAAAGAAGATGAGGAAAGCAGAAACCAGAGACAACAAACTGTAAATAAAATATATTTTTTTATTTTTTTTGCTTTAGGATAAAGTATTGTAGATGTGTTAATAATAGAACATGTAAATAAGGTAATCTTTTTATTGGACTAATTTTAATACATTTTGACTAACTTTCGGAGAACAAAACCCCCTTCCTCAGGTCAGGATAGGATACTGTAACAGCACTATATTGTATTGACCCGAGGACGGAGGTTTTGGCCTCTGAAAGCTAAATGTATTAGTCCAATGAAATGGTATTATTTTACTTTCTATATTTGTTTTATTTCTATTTGTTAATTTGTAAAGTGGTGATTGGTACTTGTTAGGTTTTTTTTCACATTTACACTGCTGTCTTTATATTTTGCACAGTACTAGGGGACAGTTTCTGTTTATGTGGTGTTGCATTGTATGCAGAGTCTGGCATTGGGGGTTCAGTTTAATTTTTGTCTAATTAGAAAGTTTATGATTACTTATTCTGTAGTGGATTAGGGTGTATCTGTGTTTGTGAAAAAGACATGGCTTTCAGTTGGCATTGACTGTGCAGGATCTACGATCTGTACTAGTCTGTCTGGTTTCGTTTTACAATAGGTGAATTGATGTTCTAGTGCTCACTGTAGTGTTTAAGATGCTTTCCTTTTCCTTGTGTGACTCATAGAAATGACTGCTTATGGTATGGTAGAATTGCTGTATAGGTCCTGAGTGTTTTGTATTCTCGGCATGCCTAGTACTGGATTTGGGGGGGGGGGGGGGTGTTAAAAAATGACCGGCCCCGGGTGTCAACTACCCTAGGTACGCCACTGCTGTGAGTTATAACTTTTTGATCTAGACCTGCTACCTGGCTTTAAGTGCAGATTCTCTGTAAGACCCTTACCTCTTGTTTGCAATTGTATTTTAAAATAAACCTTTTCTGAAGCTAAAAATATAGTCTCTTTGTGTTCTGAGTATATGGTATCTGTTAAGGTTATACTGATAGCGCATGGACACTTTTAAACTTAGTGCCATGCTCGGGGTACATGCTTTCAAATCTTGCAATATAGAATACTGCATTTCAACAGAGATATATACTTAATTTATTTAATTTATTGCAATTATCACCTTTGGTGATTGGTGGAGAAATTAATATCCTAAAACTTATAAATACAGTGCCTGCTCTTAAATTATAAACAGTAGCGAGTGCTTTAGAGCAATATTCCCCAAGTAAATCATTTCTTGTTACACACTTTACTACATTTATTTTTTATTTTATTTAATTTGTTACATTTGTATCCCACATTTTCCAACCTATTTGCAGGCTCAATGTGGCTTACATAGTACCGTAACGGCATTTGCCAGTTCCGGTATGAACAAATACAAGGTGTAATAGTGGTAGAATAAGGATCATGTATGGTAGATACATTGGGGGAACATTAGAGAGAAAGAGGGAGAGTTGGGGTGTGTCCATTACGATCGTTGGTTTTGTTGTGTTGCAGGTACTTAGGTTCTTATGTTGGATCAGTGGGATATGGCTTTCTGAACAGGTTTGTTTTTAGTTCTTTCCAGAAATTTAGGTGGTCGTACGTTGTTTTTACTATTTTTGGCAGTGCGTTCCATAGTTGTGCGCTTAAATAGGAGAAGCTGGATGCATACGCTGATATGTATTTCAGTCCTTTGCAGCTTGGGTACTGGAGATTTAGGTATGTTCGTGCTGATCTTGTTGTATTTCTGGTTGGCAGGTCTGTGAGGTCTGTCATGTATCCCGGGGCTTTGCCGTAGATTATTTTATGGACTAGGGTACAGATTTTGAAATCAATACGTTCTTTGATTGGGAGCCAGTGCAGTTTTTCTCGGAGGGGTTTGGCGCTTTCAAAACGCATTTTTCCAAATATAAGCCTGGCTGCTGTGTTTTGAGCAGTCTGAAGTTTCTTTGTAATTTGTTCTTTGCAACCCGCATAAATTCCATTGCAGTAGTCTGTATGGCTTAGTACCATTGATTGTATCAGGTTGCAAAATATTTTCCTCGGGAAGAATGGTTTCACGCGTTTGAGTTTCCACATAGAGTGAAACATTTTCTTTATGGTAGATTTTGCTTGGTTCTCTAGTGAGCAGTTCCGGTCGATTGTTAGTCCAAGGATTTTCAGGCTGTCTGCGATAGGAAGGGTGTAACCTGGGGTGCTTATATGTATGGGATTATATGTGTTGTATTGGGATGAGATGATGAGACATTGTGTTCTTTCTGCATTAAGTTTTAATTGGAATGCATTTGCCCACGAGTCCATGATGTTTAAACTGAGCTTGATTTCATTGGTGATTTCTGCCAGATCATGTTTGTAGTGTATGTATATTGTGACGTTGTTAGCATATATTGTCACGCTCAGCCGCCAGATCCGCGCCACTCTTTCTCAGTCTCTTCCTTTCTTTACCCAGCACGCCCTTCACTCACGAGTCGACAGTCTGCAATCAGGGTCTCCGGACAACAGGCAAATCACCAGAAGTGCTTTATTATCTCCAGAGTACTTTTACTCTGCTTTAAGGCTTCACAGGCCTTTCCCTCTCCTCAGTGTAGCTCCACTTTTAAACACAGTTCATTTGAGCCCTGCTTGCAATATAGTTCAGCTTGGGCCTGCTTTCCACACAGTTCACTTTGGCCCTGCTTTCAATATGGTTTTCCCCAGCACTGCTTCTAATCCAGTACTTAGTAGCACTGCTCTTTCCCACAGTTAATGAGCACTGCTCACAATTCAGTTCAGTTAGCAATGTTTTCCTCCTCAATTCAGTTTTAGCACTGCTTTCAAACACAGTTTAGTTTAGCATTGCCTTCCAACACAGTTCATCTTAGAAATGAAATTAAACAGTTCCATTCAATGGCAATATGATCTAAGTCACTTTCTCACTCTTAGACCTAATGACCCACCTCCCTCATTTGTCAGCACAAAACCACCTGACATCCACCCACTGGGTCAATTCACCAAGGCTTCATTCACTCTCCCCAGTTCAGTTCATAACTCACTTTAAGAGCTCTCCACCAGCACTTCCATTTCCTCCTCATTCTCCCCTCCTTTCTCCTCCTCCAGTTCCATTCTCTCCTCCCCTTCCTCCCGGTCTAGGGGCTCCTCCCTTCCCCCATCTGATTCCATCTCCCAATCACACCCCGGCTCCTCCCCCCCTTGCATAGATTCTTCTCCCTTCCCCTGATCTGTCTGCTGGTGCTGCACTGCCTTCTGGGGCTTGTAGTTTCTTAGCTCCTGGCTTCTCTGACGTTGCCCTGCCTTCTGGGCTTTGTAGTTCCTTGGTTCTGAATCTCTCTGGTGCTGCACTGCCTTCTGGGGCTTGTAGTTTCTTTGCTCTTCACAATATGAATGGGTTAAGGCCTTGAATGGATAAGGACTTGGCTAGTGGGGTCATCATGAGGTTGAAGAGGATCGGTGATAGTGGTGATCCTTGCAGTACTCCGCAGTCTGGTTTCCAAGGTGATGATGTGTTTGTGCTAGATTTCACTTGATAAGGTCTGGTGGTTAGGAAACCCTTGATCCATTTGAGTGTGTTTCCGCCGATACCGAATTAGTCTAGGAGTCTTAGTAATATATTATGGTTGACCATGTCGAACGCACTGGACATGTCGAATTGTAGAAGTATACTTTTACCCATTGCTATTTCCTGCTTGAATTTAATTAAGAGAGTAAGTAGTACTGTTTCGATGCTGTGTAGGGGGCGGAATCCTGATTGTGATTCATGTAGTATTGTGAATTTATTTATGTAATCATTAAGTTGTTTGGTTACCAAGCCTTCCAATAATTTGACTACCAATGGGATAGATGCAACTGGTCGGTAGTTGGTAATGTCATTTGTTTTTTTCTTAGTGTCTTTTGGTATTGCGGTGAGTAGTAAGTTGCCTTTTTCTTTAGGGAAGATACCTTGTTGAAGCATGAAGTTTAAGTGGGATGTGAGGTCTATTATGAAGCAGTGGGGGCGGATTTTATTAGGTAGCTGGGGCAGATATCCAATTGACAGTGACTGTTGGAGAACCTAGTAATCACCTGGGTAACTGTATCGGCGGTGAGGAGAGCAAAGTTTGACCAGATTTGGTCCACTGGGTATTCACCAGGGGTTGGGTCCAGTTCGTTGATGAAGTTTTCCATGTCCGTGTTGTCTTGAGGTAGAGTTTTGCATAGGTTTGCAATTTTTTTGTTGAAGTATTTAGCAAGGTTGTCTGCAGATGGGATGTCAATATTGGTTGTGGTGACCGGCGTTGTGTCTAGTAGTTTGTTCATGTACTTAACTGTTGTTGCTGTTTTTTTTATCACACTGCTATTGTTTTGTTTTGATACATTGTTCAATGGGTACAACTTTTTGATTGTTGTGTGTACCTGGATTTCAGCAAGGACATTAACACAGTTCTGCACTTATAAGTAAGCACCCTAAGCTGTAAAGTGACTGAGCAGGGTAGAAATTGGTTGAGTGGAAGGGAAAAAAAGTGTAGTGGTAAATGGAGTTCACTCTGAGGAAAGGGGCATTACCAGTGTTTGTACCACAGGAATCATATATTGTAGAAGGGCTAATAAGAAAGGTTTCCCTTTTAGTTTATTATACCAAACTCTGCAAGATGATAGATAACCTGGAAAGCTTAAGAAGGGATCTAGTGAAGTACTGTATTTGTCAACTAAGATTTAATGATAAAATGCAGTCATACAACCAATTTGGGCTGCAAATACCAGAGAGCAGTATGGTTTTAGGAGTGGAGTTCTGTGCATAAAACAAGAGCAGGATCTGGGGTGATTATAATCTGATATCTCAAGGTGGTTAAACAAGTAGATAAGGTTATTGCAAAAGTTAGAAAGATGCATGGGTGACTAAGGAGAGAAAAGACCAACAGGAAAGAGGACATGATAGTGCCTCTGTATAAGTATCTAGTGAAACCTCTTTTGGCATACTGTGTGCAGTTCTGCAGCCTACACCTGGTTACACTAGTATTCTATAAAGGAAAGTAGACTTTCCTTTATAGAATAGGCTTGCACCTCGCACCGTCTGGGTGGCTATTTGGAGTCAAGCATTTATAGAATTTTTAACGAACCCTTGAAAACAAAACCCCACTTAACATAAAAAGTGGCAAGGAGGTCAGTGGCATCATATATACTACTAGTAAAAAAGGCCCATTTCTGTAGGCAAGGAAACGGGCCTTAGGCAGGCAATTCCCCCCCCCCCCCTTGCTATGGCCCCCTCGAACCCCCCTTCCGCGAACCTGTCGTTCCCCCCCCACGTGCCAGCGAAAACTGCCGCCACCGCCGTCATTGTTGTGCTACCTTCCCTTCCCGTAGGTTCTTCAATCATCTTCTTAGAAAGTTTAACTCCGTGCAGTTAAACTTTCTAAGAAGATGATTGAAGAACCTACGGGAAGGGAAGGTAGCACAACAACGGCGGCGGCGGCAGTTTTCGGCGTTCCGGGGGGGGATCGACAGGTTCGCGGGAGGGGGTGGGTTTCGAGGGGGCCATAGCGCGGGGGGGGGGTGACAGCTGATTCCGAGGCAGTAGGAGGAGTACTCCTCCCCTTGCCTTGGAATCAGCTGTGTTGACATCAGTGAGGTCCGTGCGTGTCTGCCTCGCAGACCACTTGCAGCCAGGGAGCCACGGTCCCAAGCATAGAACGTTGGAGGTGAGAATTATTATATAGGAAGGGGTGCACAAGTTCAGTCTCTAAGGGCCATAAACTCATCAGGATTTAGGATATCTCTCATGAATATGGAAGAGATAGATTGGCATGCATACTACCTCCATTATATGGAACCCTATCTCATGCTTATTCATTGGAATATCCTGAAATTTACAATGTTTAGGGCCCTTGAGGTCTGAATTTGTGCATCACTCTTACAGAGGAATGAGCTTTTGAGGTTCGCTTTATCAAAATCTAGTGCCTCAATAAATAAACAAAATTTGGGTAGCTGCAGTCTTTTATCTATCTCAAGAATGATCAGATTTTTGACCCATTTCTGCCATTATTTTTCATGCAGATTTTGGCTTCTCTTACTGCTATCACTGTATAGTTCACTGGTATCATTAGGCAATGACTGTCCAATGTCATTGCGATAATCTCCAGGCTATGCCTCTAGCCACTATACACTAAGAAGCAGAGAGACCATTAGCAACGTATTAAATAAGAGTGCATGCACTCAGTTATTCCCTCTGCCAAGGCTCACAGATAGGCAACAAACTGTAAATGACTGAATAAACTGACAGTACACAGACTTTTAATTCTGCTAGCATGCCCTTGCTGACATTTTTAACATGTGCATGTATTCATTCACACTCTCAGCATACTTTTCTATAACAGCACTAACATAGCCACCCACACTGGTTCAGTCGCATTGTCACTAGATTTACCCCCACTCATTCACAGTGACAACCAGCCACCCACACATTCACATTTAAAAATGTTTTCCCTGTCACCAGCACTTCTATTTTCTTCTTTATAGTGGTCTCCCAGCTTTGGATACCTTTTGATTTGTTTTGTTTTCTTTTTCCCTTTATGTTAATTTGCTGCAGTGTTTCTATCCTTATTATTTCTACTCGTGCATTGTTTTTCTCTTCAGCATTTTCTACTCCCTTGTGTTTTATATTATATTGCATTTTTGTTTATTGTGCCTCCTGCTCCTGGTCTGTGCATTATCGTAATGGAATGGAATGGAGGATGGACAAAAGTGTTTGTCAGTGTTAATAGGAGTTCCCTAGCTGTGCTTTGGAGGAACCTCTAAAATGCCCCATAAAAGGAATTTTGCCAGTGATGACTGAGTGAGCTGTTGGAGGCCACGAGGCTCAAGGTTGCTGAGAAGCAGCAAGGACCTATCTCTGTATGGCCCACAAGCACACTAGCCCTGGAGATAGAGAGGAAGTTTTCCCAGGTTGGCTTGATCTAACAAGTAAAAAAGCTGCTGGAAGCAGAGCAGAATCAGGAGAGTCTGGGGAGAGTGAAGCCAAGCTGGAGCTTGGAAGTAAACTGCAACAAGTATTCTGGAGGGACCCAGCTGAGGATTGCCTGTGAAGTATAAGCATTCAATTCTGGTTTACCTGAGGAGAGTCAGGTAGGAGGTCGGGTTCATTTCACAGATGGGGGAGAAAGTAAGCACAAAACTGGTCCTTAGATGTAAGAATATCCTCTCGTAGTTCACTCCTCAAGGGCCACAGCATGCACTTCTGACTCTCACTACTGACTGCTTGGCTCGGATAATAAGATAAGCCTCTCTCGGTCTCTCTTATGCTCAACGATTGAAAAATTGCTTAATACTTGGATGTTTGATTGGATCCACTAGATTTGTTCAGGAAATAAGGAGTTTTAATTTTTGACAAAAATCTTTTTGATAAATAAAATAAAACAAAATCCTTATATTTGATACGGAGGTTTTTTGAGCCAATGATTAAATGCAGCTGAGTTGAGAACTCGTAACCATGCAGTTCCTATGAATATGGTTTTGGTTTCAGCAACAACTGAGGCTCCTTTTTCTTCTGCTACTACTACTACTACTACTTATCACTTCTATAGCGCTGCAAGATGTACGCAGCGCTGTACACTTGAACATGAAGAGACAGTCCCTGCTCGACAGAGCTTACAATCTAATTAGGATAATCTAATTAATGGATAAAAACAGTAAAACATAAAGAATAATTAAGAACTGTTCGCAAAGATTCCCTGAACAAACTAGGGTGTTTGGAGTGATCACTATTTATTGATTTGGAGTTGAAACTTTTTGGCAGTGATCATTTTCTTCATTTGATATTGCTATTATCTGGATAATGCCACTGAAAATCCAGGGATCACCCCAGTCAGCACTATTTATCCACATAGGTAGTTTTGAATATTCAATAACATATGTTGAAAGGTTGACAGGTAGTAAAACATTGAGTTCATAAGTGGGAGACATGTCCATGTTCATGGAAGACAGTGTGTATCAACAACTTGGAAAGCTAAAGGTGGACAAAGCCATGGGACCGGACGGGATCCACCCCAGAATATTGAGGGAGCTCAGAGAGGTTCTGGTGGGTCCTCTTAAAGATTTGTTTAATAAATCCTTGGAGACGGGAGAGGTTCCGAGGGATTGGAGAACGGCGGATGTGGTCCCTCTTCACAAAAGTGGTGATAGGGAAGAAGCTGGAAACTACAGGCCGGTAAGCCTCATTTCAGTTATTGGAAAAGTAATGGAAGCGATGCTGAAGGAAAGGATAGTGAATTTCCTGGAAGCCAATAAGTTGCAAGATCCGAGACAACATGGTTTTACCAGAGGGTAATCGTGCCAAATGAATCTCATTGAATTCTTTGATTGGGTAAATGGAGAATTAAATCATCGATGTGCTATAGACGTAATCTACTTAGATTTTAGCAAAGCTTTTGACACGGTTCTCCACAGGAGGCTCTTAAATAAACTTGATGGGCTGAAGATAGGTCCCGAAGTGGTGAACTGGTTGACGGACAGACGACGGAGGGTGGTGGTGAATGGAGTTCGCTCGGAGGGAAAGGTGAGTAGTGGAGTGCCTCAGGGATCGGTGCTGGGGCCAATTCTGTTCAATATATTTGTGAGTGACATTGCCGAAGGGTTAGAAGGTAAAGTTTGCCTATTTGCCGATGATACTAAGATTTGCTACAGAGTGGATACCCGGGAGGGAGTGGAAAGCATGAAAAAGGATCTGAGGAAGCTAGAAGAATGGTCTAAGGTTTGGCAATTAAAATTCAATGCGAAGAAATGCAAAGTGATGCACTTAGGGAGTAGAAACCCACGAGAGACTTATGTGTTAGGCGGTGAGAGTCTGATAGGTACTGAGGGGGAGAGGGATCTTGGTGTGATAGTATCCAAGGATCTGAAGGTGACGAAACAGTGTGACAAGGCGGTGGCCGTAGCAAGAAGGTTGCTAGGCTGTATAGAGAGAGGTGTGATCAGCAGAAAAAAGGAAATGTTGATGCCCCTGTACAAGTCGTTGGTGAGGTCCCCCTCTGGAGTATTGTGTTCAGTTTTGGAGGCCGTACCTTGTGAAGGATGTTTAAAAAAATGGAAGCGGTGCAAAGAAAAGCTACGAGAATGGTACGGGATTTGTGTTCCAAGACGTATGAAGAGAGACTTGCTGACCTGAACATGTACACCCTGGAGGAAAGGAGGAACAGGGGTGATATGATACAGACGTTCAAATATTTGAAAGGTATTAATCCGCAAACAAATCTTTTCCAGAGATGGGAAGGCGGTAGAACGAGAGGACATGAAATGAGATTGAAGGGGGGCAGACTCAGGAAAGATGTCAGGAAGTATTTTTTCACAGAGAGGGTGGTGGATGCTTGGAATGCCCTCCCGCAGGAGGTGGTGGAGATGAAAATGGTAACGGAATTCAAACATGCATGGGATATGCATAAAGGAATCCTGTGCAGAAGGAATGGATCCTCAGAAGCTTAGCTGAAATTGGGTGGCGGAGCAGGTGGGAAGAAGAGGGGTTGGTGGTTGGGAGGCAAAGATAGCGGAGGGCAGACTTATACGGTCTGTGCCAGAGCCGGTGATGGGAGGCGGGACTGGTGGTTGGGAGGCGGGGAGTACTGCTGGGCAGACTTATATGGTCTGTGCCCTGAAAAAGACAGGTACAATTCAAGGTAAGGTATACACATATGAGTTTATCTTGTTGGGCAGACTGGATGGACCATGCAGGTCTTTTTCTGCCGCCATCTACTATGTTATTATGTCCCCATCACCCATGCTCTGTCCACATGTACATTGTACATTCTTCTCGCATTTACGTACTAAGGCAGTTGCATGCTTACATTACAGAAAACCATTGAGTGCACAGCTCACAGTTGTGCATGTATTTGCCCATCATGGGCTAGAATCTGAATATGACACCAAAAAATCAGTGCCAAAAAGTTTCCACTAAATGTTATTCTTTAAATGGCAGCTCCAAGTTGGGTTGAGTATTACATTCAAGTCTGGTTGCCATATCTCAAAAGAGATATTGTGGAATAAGAAAAGGCTCAAAGAAAAGTGACCAAAAACGATAAAGGGGATGAAACTCCTCCCATATGAGAAATGGCTAAAGAGGAGATTAGGGCTCTTCAGCTTGGAAAAGAAATGGATGAGGGGAGATATGATTGAGGTCTTCAAAATCCTGAGTGGTGTAGAACGAGTAGAAGTGAATCGATTTTTTACTCATTCCAAAAGTACAAAGATTAGAAGACACTCAAGGAAGTTACATGAAAATACTTTTAAAACAAATAGGAGGAAATATTTTTTTCACTCAATGAATAGTTAAGCTCTGGAACTCTTTGTCAGTGTAGTAACAGCAGTTAGTGTATTAAAAAGGGTTTCTGCCAGGTACTAGTGACCTGGCTTGCCCACTGTTGGAAACAGGATACTGGGCTAGATGGACCATTGGTCTGACCCAGTATGGCTATTCTTATTTTCTTATGTGCTGTTTATAGAATAGCACATAGTGCCGTTCCAAACGGCTCAGAACACTGTGGCGAGGCTCATCCTTAGAGAAAGGCGTTTTGCACACGCCGAACCCCTGCGCTTTAAACTTCATTGGCTGCCTGTACAGGAGCGCATTGCTTTTAAGATCTGCTCCCTAACACATAAAATCATCTATGGGGCTGCCCCGGATTACATGCTCCCCTTGATCGACCTTCCGCCTAGAAATGCCAACCCTGCTGCTCGGTCCTATCTCCACCTCCATTTTCCAAATTGTAAGGGTGTCAAGTACAAGAAAATCTTCGCCTCGTCCTTCCGTTATTGGAGTCCCAAACACTGGAACACGTTACCTCGTCACCTTAAAGCTCAAGTGGACCATGCCCTTTTTAAGAAGTTGTTAAAGACATTCCTCTTTGCTAAGACTTACCCCCCAACTTACCATGTTGATTGATGCATCCCTCGTCCCTTACCATGCCTAGTTCACGCTGTTAGTTTCTCCCCTCCTATTTGCTTCTTTTATGCTTGCCTAAGCTTTTAACTTTGTACTCTTATTTACTTCTCTGTAAGCCACATTGCGCCTGCATGAGTGGGAAAATGTGGGATATAAGTAACAAATAAATAAATAAATAAATCCACACCCTATTTTGGGTGTGAGGATTTACACCAACTGAAATCTGGTGTAAATCCTCACACCTAAATTAGGTGCATATCTGCCTTTTTCTATAAAACTCCACTCAGTTTCTAGGATTGCCCTTGGCCCACCCATTTCCCCTAAGAAGGCCATGCCCCCTTTTTGGATTCACACATGCATCTTTATAGAATATCAACTATAAAGGTGAATGCAAATTCCAATTATTACCAATTAGCACTAATAATTGATTACTAGCAACCAATTATTTGTGCTCATTGGCTCATTATACAAGTTGAGTGTGTGCCCAAATTTGTGTGCAAAATTTTGAGTGCTAGATTGAACTGTCATACCCTTTGTTTTAAATTTTGAATTACCTGGCATGAAGAAATAGTGTGTTTTAAGCTTGTAAAATGTATTGGATATTTTCCTGTCTTAAATATGTCTGAAGTATATTTCTCTTGTTTGGTCAGCTGATGGTGCATGTTTATGCTTAAATCTGTTACAAAGTTGATCACAGCATACTTCTCGATACCCTGTCCTCACTTGGATTCCAGGGCTCTGTCCTTTCCTGGTTCTCTTCCTACCTCTCCCTCCACACCTTTAGTGTTCACTCTGGTGGATCCTCTTCTACTTCTATCCCTCTGCCTGTCGGCATACCTCAGGGTTCTGTTCTTGGTCCCCTCCTCTTTTCTATCTACACTTCTTCCCTTGGTTCATTAATCTCATCCCATGGCTTTTCCTACCATCTCTATGCTGATGACTCCCAAATCTACCTTTCTACCCCTGATATCTCACCTTGCATCCAAACCAAAGTTTCAGCGTGCTTGTCTGACATTGCTGTCTGGATGTCTCAATGCCACCTGAAATTAAACATGACCAAAACCGAGCTTCTCATTTTTCCCCCCAAACCCACCTCCCCACTCCCCCCGTTTTCTATTCCTGTTGATGGCTCTCTCATTCTCCCTGTCTCCTCAGCTTGAAACCTTGAGGTCATCTTTGACTCTTCTCTCTCCTTCTCTGCTCATATCCAGCAGACCGCCAAGACCTGTCGTTTCTTTCTTTACAACATCCGTAAAATCCGCCCCTTTCTTTCCGAGCACTCTACCAAAACCCTCATCCACACTCTTGTCCAGGGCCGTGCCTAGGGTCTCTGGTGCCCCCCTGCAGACTATCAGTTGGTGCCCCCCCCCCCCCGTGAAAATGATCGCTCACCACTTGCTACACTGACAGGAATTGTCAGCAATATTCTTAGAAACAAATTGCTATACATTGCAAAATAAGATAGCAGATGTAAATTCTCAAAGTGAGCATATTCCAAACACTAAAATGAAAATAAAATGATTTTTTTCTACCTTTGTTGTCTGGTGACTTGATCATGCTGGCCCAGTACCTGATTCTGCTGTTATCTGTCCTCTTAACTTTGTTTCCAGGAGTTTCCTTTCCATTTATTTCTTTACTTTCCTCCTTTCTTCTTCATTTCTTGCCTTACATCCGTAAGTAAAAGCTGGGTCATCTGCAGACTGTCCAGTGGATCCAGCTTCTGCCTATTTTCTCCATCCATATGCAGGTTTTCTCCCTTTTCCCTCATCTCATCTCCTTCCTCTCTCTTCCGACCCCTCCATCCATGCCCAGCATTTCTTCTCTCTCCCTATCCCTCCATCCATGTCCATCCTTGTCCCTCTCTGCCCTTCCCTCCCCTCCATCCATGTCCATCCTTGTCCCTCTCTGCCCTTCCCTCCCCTACATCCATATCCAGCAATTCTCCTCCCTCCCCTCCCCTCCATTTCCAGCAATTTCTCCTCTCTCCCTGGGCCCTGTCCTCCTATCCATGTCCATCCTTGTCCCTCTCTGCCCCTCCCTCCTCCATCCATATCCAGCAATTCTCCTCTCTCCCCTCCCCTCCATTTCCAGCAATTTCTCCTCTCTCCCTGGGTCCTTCCCTCCCATCCATGTCCATCCATGTCCATCCTTGTCCCTCTCTGCCCTTCCCTCCTCCATCCCTCCTTATCCAGCAATTCTCCTCTCTCCCCTGTCCTCCCATGTCCACCTGCCCACCCTCTGTCTGGTTTCTTGTATTTAATTTAAATTTACCTCCATCGTGGCAGCAGCTGTGCAGCATCAGTGAAAGCGCTGCCGGCGTCTCCAGCCTTCCCTTCCCGCTCGTTCGTTCCCTCAGTGTCCCGCCTTCTTCTGACATCATTTCCTTGCGAGGGCGGGACACTGAGGGAACAAACAAGCGCGAAGGGAAGGCTGGAGACGTTGGCAGCGCTTTCACTGATGCTGCTCAGCTGCTACGACGTCAGAGGTAAATTTAAATAAAAGGGCTGCTGTCGGGGTCCGGGAGCTGCGGTAAGCGGCGAGGGTAAGCATGGCGCCGTGGTGCCCTCCAGAGGTTGGCGCCCCCCTGCGGTGCTTACCCTGCTTACTGTGTTGGCATGGCCCTAATCTTGTCACCTCTCGTTTAGACTACTGCAATCTGCTTCTTGCTGGCCTCCCACTTAGTCACCTCTCCCCTCTCCAATCGGTTCAAAACTCTGCTGCCCATCTCGTCTTCCGTCAGGGTCGCTTTACTCATACTACCCCTTTCCTCAAGTCGCTTCACTGGCTCCCTATCCGTTTTCACATCCTGTTCAAACTTCTTCTACTAACCTTTAAATGTACTCACTCTGCTGCTCCCCAGTATCTCTCCACACTCATCCTTCCCTACACCCCTTCCCATGCACTCCGCTCCATGGATAAATCCTTCTTATCTGTTCCCTTCTCCACTACTGCCAACTCCAGACTTCGCGCCTTCTATCTCGCTGCACCCTATGCCTGGAATAAACTTCCTGAGCTCATACGTCTTGCCCCATCCTTGGCCACCTTTAAATCTAGACTGAAAGCCCACCTCTTTAACATTGCTCTTGACTCGTAACCACTTGTAACCACTCGCCTCCACCTACCCTCCTCTCCTCCTTCCTGTACTCATTAATTGATTTGATTTGCTTACTTTATTTTTTGTCTATTAGATTGTAAGATCTTTGAGCAGGGACTGTCTTTCTTCTATGTTTGTGCAGCGCTGCGTACGCCTTGTAGCGCTATAGAAATGCTAAATAGTAGTAGTAAATAGTAGTAGTAGACTGACTTCTCTTTCTTTTAGTTGGCACACAGATAATAGGAAGTTCCTGTAGTGATGTAACCACTTCATTGGTCTGGGCTCTGATTGGCCAGGAGTTTGAAATTATCCAGCAGATGCTGGTTGTTGCTTCAGTTTTAGCTGGGGAGAAGGAGAGAGAGAGATCTCTTTGTTCATATTAGCCCTCTCCTCAAGTCACTTCACTGGCTTCCTATCCGTTTCCGCATACAGTTCAAACTCCTCTTATTGACCTATAAGTGCATTCACTCTGCAGCTCCTCAGTACCTCTCCACTCTCATCTCTCCCTACATTCCTCCCTGGGAACTCCGTTCACTGGGTAAATCTCTCTTATCTGCACCCTTCTCCTCCACTGCTAACTCCAGACTCCGTTCCTTTTATTTTGCTGTACCATATGCCTGGAATAGACTTCCTGAGCCAGTGCGTCAAGCTCCATCTCTGGCCGTCTTCAAATCTAAGCTAAACGCCCACTTTTTTGATGCTGCTTTTAACTCCTAACCCATATTCACTTGTTCAGAACCCTTATTTTATCATCCTCACTTTAATATTCCCTTATCTCTTGTTTGTCTTGTTTGTTTGTCCTAATTAGATTGTAAGCTCTGTCGAGCAGGGACTGTCTCTTCATGTTCAAGTGTACAGTGCTGTGTACGTCTAGTAGCGCTTTAGAAATGATAAGTAGTAGTAGTAATCTCTTTGCTGAAGCTCTGTGAACAGATATATGTCCTGATCTCCCCAGGTACTTTCTAGGAAGTATGCAAGTATTGCAGCTGGTTCAAAATAGAGCAGCTCCTCTATGGACCAAAACATCACATAGGTTACATATTATTCCAATTCGGTTAGATTTACATTAACTGGATATAGTGTTCTAAATTTGTTTAAAAATACTCTTACTGATACATCAAGCATTGCAAATGGTTGCTCCTTATTATCTCACCTCAGTTCTGATAATTTACAGACCTGACAGACATTTTCATTCCAAAGGTGCACAGATATTGACAGTTCCCTTGATTTGCAGAATCCACTTCCAAGAGAAGCATAACCACTGTTTCTCAGTCTTTGGCTCAGAAAAGAGAACTGCTTGATCCCTTTCATGTATATGTTGGTAGATACATCAACTTAAGAAATTGTTGAAGGCTTTTTTGTTTAGCCAGGCATTCAGACGGACCAACTGAGGTGGTCATTTTTGCTTGTGATGAGTCTTGTAGCAGGTATTTTATTTATTTAGTTAGTTTCTTAGTTATTTATTTACTGCATTTGAAACCCACCTGTACCTAGGCAGGGGTGCAACAAAAACATACATTATCATAAAACATTCATCAGACATAACTACAGCACATAGCAAGATATTTTATCTGTATGTCCACAATCCTATATATAGTTAAATCTAGCAACCCACCTACTCTGCTGCAGAAATGACCTGTGTAGTATCAACTGTTGAGATGTATTATATTAACTACTGCAATCATTAAAACAAAAAAAAACTTAAGTTGTTTATTAAAGGTTGTTTCCCTGTCAGCTATCTATCATGAACACTGCCCCAAGGGAAAAACTTGGCTTGTCCACATCACATCAACCTTATCATCCAGGCACCTTGGGGAATGGAACTGTTCATTTTTGTTAAATGCTGTGGATTGCTCTGTTTATTTGTTTTATATTTGTTTTATTATGCATAATATAAATGGGAATGAAATAAATCAGTAAATATATCATTGCCATGTTGGGGAGGTTCCTAAGGAGTGTGCCCCAGAAGGGACTGCTATTGTGGCAGTGAGGAGGGAAATGGGAATAGTGTGCCTTGGAAGAGATACTGTGATGCCAGGGAATGTTAACACATTCTTTCAGGGGAGCTGGAGGAAAGAAATTCTCCACTAACTGACCCTTTTACTTCAGATCAGTTAGCATGGAGGATTTCTTGAGACAGCATACATGTAGAAAGCAGAACAACTGATCGAAGACTAGGGTTATATTTTAAGTACTTACGAGCTATTATAAGTTAATAGTGTATGAGAATATCATTTGCATGTTAAATCTTTGTATATGAGTTTAGTTAAGCATGTATAATTTAATGTATTGAGGGCCCATCTTAATGCACCAATCCAGTGCACATTAAAAGCTTGTTGTATAGAAGGCTAATGTTAGCATGCACACTAGAAAGGCAATTCTATAACTTGTGTGCATAACACAACAAAAACTGCCATGTAATTCTATAATGGTGCATTTAAGTGGTGTAGCATGTAACCATAAGGAGGCATACATGTGGGCAGAGCATGAGCGGGACACAGGTATGTCTCCCACTTGTACAACTTAGAGAATACAGTAAGCTCATTTAGGCATGCCCATTTACATCTGTCATAGACACAGGAGGTATACCTCCATTTAGGCATGCCGATGCTGGTTTATACTAATATGGGGGTGTCTAACCTCAGTCCTTGAGGGCCACAACCCAATTGGGTTTTCAGGAATTTCCCAATGAATATGCATGAAATCTATTTGCATGTACTGCCTCCACTGTATGCAAATAGATCTCATCCATATTCATTGTGAAGATCTGGAAAACCCGATTGGGCGAGGGCTGAGGTTGGACACCCCTGCTATAACAGAATCTGGGCATGATAGAATAGGTGCTCCCTGTGCTGCATCAGGACACATATGTCTAAGTGCCCCTTTGTACAATCACCCCTAGGTCCTAACTGTGCATATTAAGCTTCATTACATAGGCTCCATAAGGCATCTCATTTACCCACAGAAACCTAACATCAAAGGATAAGGAACTCCACAATGCTGTTAGTTTAAAAGCTATGATGGGATAATGGCTACATTGTGAAACAAGTTTTTGAAAAAAGTTCTATCACCAAATATAAGGAAGCATTGCTGCTAAGGTAGAAGTTATAAATAGGAAGGTGAATTGTTTATCATACAAGGTGTCTAAAAAATAGTGAGTGAGTGATGTGTTTACATTCAGGGGCCTTCTGAAAACTAAACAGCTAACTCATTTTGCAGCCATAGGACTGCCTGTTTATACTGTTGAAATATTTGCACTATTTACAGGCCAGAAATGATCAGTCTCAGTCAGATAAGTGTTCATTTCCGAAGCCAGAACTTAGATGATATGTTTGTCCGACTGTCCTGAGGTTGTATTCTTTAGCACTTAGTACTTTATACAGCTGAGGAAATCAATCAGGAATACATTTGCACTTGAAACTTTCCCCACTGTATCAGCAACAATAGAAGCGCTGATAAATTAGGGACACACTTATTTATTTATTGCATTTGTATCCCACCTTTCCCCACCTATTTGTAGGCTCAAAGTGGCTTACAGAGTGTGGTTATGACATAATCATTTCGTGTTAACAGGTACATTTCTTATAGTTTGAATGTTGGTAATAGAAGATAAGCATAGTCGTTTCATGATGACAAGTACAATTTTTGCTGTTTAAAGATTGGGTGGGGGAGGATAGACGGGAAGTGTTAGGTAAGTTAGAAGTGAGCTGTGGTAATTGTGTGATTTGTTGAAGTAGTTTGTAGGCTATGTATTTTCCTTGTAGGCCTTTTGGAAGAGATGAGCTTAGGACCCTTGGATCTCAGACTGTGTCCCCACAACAATGATACCATCCAGATGATATTTCATAAAGTCCAGAACCTGACGCAGTCCATAGCCAAAAAGGTGTGGCCAATGGGGTTGCCCTTTGAGTGCCCCTTCATGTGATCCAGAGAGGACACAGGAAGGACAGAAGGAGTATTGACTGATTGATCAGATACATTTTTCTCAACACTTGATTCTGTTCTTTGCAAATTCTGAGCCAATAATAGATTAAATGGAGATCAAGTGCTTAGAAATAGTCTTGTCAAAAAAACAGTATGAGCTGTTCTCCTTACTTCCGTAATCTAATACCACAATACTGGAGAGCAGAAAAGAAATAAAACCCAAAGGGTAAGATAATTTGCAGTTCTTAATGAATATAGGTAAAGCCCTCAGAGACCCAGGATAAACCGTGGTCTGTCCTGCAAGACTTTAATATCTACAAGAGATTATGCGGTCTGCGGTCCTATCTCATTCATAGGGCTATGTTTTACCCATATTACTTTGCTTATGAACAAAAAATCAATTAAATAAATGTATCATGTATCATGTATCATGCAATAAAATCTATGTAGGTATGACCACTAGAAAGCTGAAAATCAGACTTTCCGAACACAAATCTAACATAAGTAGAGCAGTAATAAAAGGACCAATGGTTGAACATTGTGTAACATTAAAACACACCTTTGATGACCTTAGATGTTGTGTTATAGATAAAGTGGAAGCATCCCATAGGGGTGGCAATCGAAAACTTTTGCTCCAGAGGAAGGAGACCAGATGGATTTTTAGCCTTAACTCTGTAGAACCTTATGGTCTTAATAATTCCATCGACTGGCACGCATTCTACTGAATATTTTGGCATTTGCTTTCCAACTGTTCAGAGTCTAAGACTACAGTATAAATCCTTGTGTATCTAGTAGAACGTCATGTATAACTTGTAGGTTTAGAAACATATATTATCTAGTGACGTTTGAATAAACAATGCCACCAATATAAGAACTGTGAGATTAACATGGGTGATCTATTATCATCTAACCGTCCCCAGTGTTTGGTTTCTGTTATTAAATTGACAAGGTGGACAGCAACATGCAAGTATTTCACTGTGAGAGACTTTTGAATAACGTATGTCTTACAGCACGATACTGTATGGCTGGAGTGACGTGACTGCATAAAAGATGCGGTTCCGTACATTTGCATTATAAGACTGTTTATGTATATATGTCAGAGCTACGCTTGACGTTACCATTGACAACTCTAGGTACGAACGCAGTGACATCATCACGTTATGTACGTTAGTCACGTTATAAGCCCCCAGTTAGCGTGAATCCCTGTTTGAAAAGATTTCCGAGACTGTTAAGACCCGGTCCTAAGATTTATGCCTCAGTATGGTAAAGTAAGTAATTATATTTTGGCTTTATTGTAAGTTTAACCCTCTACAGAGGTAAAGCTAACATTGTTGGCATCATTTGTTAAGATTAGCGATATCGTTATGTTATCGAACGATTCCTGAATATTGGTTTAAGCTTATGGTAAAAGCTCAATGTCTGTCAGGTATTTTTTAAAGAGTTTTATATACTTTCAGGTTTCTATCGCACGATGTGTAGTTTAACGACTCTTAATGATATTTAAGAACATACTATAGATTATGAAGTATTTCAGTCTGTATAACGTTAAACTTCTTTAGTCTTGCTAAGTCATTACTTCATGATTTTGCATTATACTGAATACTTTAGCCCGGTGAAGTGTAGTCAATGCATAAAGTATTCCTGAGTTAGGTGGGTTATAGCAACAAGGCCTTCAATAAGCTTTCTAAACATACATGTAGATTAAGCTATGAACATTATTGTTAAATATGTGTTTTATATATTTTTCACTAGGTGATACCCCTGTTTGACAATCTTATTGGGCAAAACCTGAAGAAGCCTATAATAAGGCGAAACGATATGGGCCCCGTTGTTTATTAAATTTAAGACTTGCTTAACCAGAGGGGTTATTGTACTACTTTAGTGAAAGCTAAGTTTTGAAGTTTTTCCTATCATTTATCTATATCGTATTATCTAACAAATATTCAGCAACAAGACTGATTGTTTTGATACATTTATTTAAATGATTTTTTGTTCATAAGCAAAGTAATATGGGTAAAACATAGCCCTATGAATGAGATAGGACCGCAGACCGCATAATCTCTTGTAGATATTAAAGTCTTGCAGGTCAGACCTCGGTTTATCCTTGGTCTCTGAGGGCTTTACCTATATTCATTAAGAACTGCAAATTATCTTACCCTTTGGGTTTTATTTCTTTGCTGCTCTCCAGTATTGTGGTATTAGATCAAGCCCTTACCCAGATTTCAGATGGCTTAGCAAGTGGACTCCAGCATTACCTGAGCAGGTCCTGAAAGATAAAACTGAGGCATTAACAAGTTTTCCAATTCCAAGGAAATTGCTAAAGAGGTAGTCTGCTTGCCAGAGAATGTAGTAAAAGCAGTTAACTTAGTGGGGCCACTGTTGGAAACAGGATACTGGGCCTGATAGACCTTCAGTATGTCCCAGTATAGTAATACTTATGTTTTATATTCTTACGTAGTTCCACCTCCTGATGCAGCATTTTTTTCGTGAAACAAGTAGCCCTTGTCAAGGGATGGAATACTGGGATTGAGTTGTGAAGAGACTGTTATGGAGAGCCAGAGTCGGGTCTGAGTGGTGACATTTGAGAAGTCAAGGTGTTCTGGCATTTGTATAGTGATTCTCTTCATTTGAAGAACAGTACTTGTGGAACCGTTTAATAGTTGAATGTTTGAAGATTGCCAGTACCATTGTATACTATCTAATTTGGATCTGGAATGATGAACTTTTCTGTTTTTGTATTTTTATGTTTTTGGAAGACTGTGTGAGACTTTGATCTTTTTGGCTGCTTTTCCTCATGTTTTTTGGGGAGCAATTATTTTTCTCCATTGGTTTTGATTTTGTGGAACTTTTTTACTTGCTTCCTTTTTTCTGGAGGTTTTGTTTAAAAAGAGGCCAATGATAATTACTAGGGACTCTGTGTTAAGTTGCTGCCTTTGAAGAGACAACTTGGACTCTTTGAGCTTTGAGGCCTGTTTTGGTAATTAATGAATTGTGTGTGTGTGGGGGGGGGGGGGGGGGTTCAACCGTTCCCAGTCTAATGCAACCATCTTTATTTAGCAGACATTTTTTGGAGAATGTTTAGATCTGAAGTTTGCTACCCTGTGTGTTCTTATTTATACTCTCATCTAATACAGAATAAGAGATCACAAATTAGAAACAGAAACGCCCCAAAAGGTTAGATTGCGAAATGTAGTAGCGGAAAAAAAGAAAAACTGAAATGCATTTCATCCTGTATTTTGCAAAAATATAAAAGACAGATGTGCACAAATCCAAAACTGACAGTCCTCAAAAATGAAAAATGTTTTCTTTTCTTCCTTTGTTGTCTCATCATCTTACATTTCTGTTCTCCATTTTTCTTGGTCTCCTTTTCATTTCTTCTCTCTTACTATTGTCTTCCATTCCTCCTCTACATGTCTCTGTCACAGTTTCCTTTTTTTCTCATCTTTCTCTCTACTCACTCATATCTATTTTACCCCTCATTTTCTTGTTTTTTACCATCATCACCACCTTTTCATTTTTCACTTACCTTCTAGCTTTCTATCTCTCACCCCTTCTCCAGAGTTCCCATTGTCCCCTGTTTCTCTGTCTTATACCCTTTTATTATTTAATATATTCCCTATCCTAGTCCTTCCTTTCCATTCTCTGTACTTACACCCTCTTTCATTATTTTTTTTCTGCCATTTCTCTTGTCTTTTTATCTTCTTTTAGCTAGACTTTTCCTCTTTTCCCTCCATATACTTTACTAGTCTTTCCATTTTCACTTGTCTCTAATTCCTCTATATCAACAACCTTCCAGTTCCTTATTTCTACTCTCTGTACTTATAGCCTACTCAGCCTCATCTACCTCCACCTCTCATCACCTCACCGTCCCTCTTCCTTCTGTTACTCATCTCCTCTGCATCTCCAGCCCCTTGCTTATGTATTACCCCCTTATATTCCCCATTTTACTTCCCTATTTCCATCTTCTCTCACTTCCTTCAAACACTTGCTCCTTCCTTTGTATCTCACCCTCTTCATAGCCCTATGCCTCTTTATCCTTTTTCCCCAATATCAATTGCCACACCTCTCTCCCATCTCTAGCATTTATTCTTCCATCTCTTCCCCAGCTCACCTGCCTACTCCTCCAATATAAATTTACTCTGCCTTTTCTATTTGCCCCAGCATCTATCCCTTATCCCTCTACCCTCCATCTCCACCTTCTGCTGCATATGCCCTTGTTTCACTCCTAATGAACATGAAGAACATCTACGTGAACAGTACAAGAGCAAAGGAGTAGAGGCTGGCCGAAGGACAATCCAACACAGAAGATGGTGTTTTAATAGATGTTTTATTTGCTGCTTGGACACAAAGGACCCGACACGGTCCATGTTTTGGAATCATAGAACGCCTGCCTCAGGGGTCACAATAGTGTACTAAAATACATACATAAGTGTATCATGCATAAACAAATATATGTAAAGTATATATATAAAAATATAGATATGCATGCTAGAAAATATTTAAAAAAATAAATATAAGAAGAATGGACTGGCGAATAAACTCAACTGGGGATATGAAATGCATAAAGAATACACTAAAGTAATACACAATAAATATTGTTAATAGTGGACATTACACATAAGTTGAGAAACTAAACAACAACAAATGAATCAACCATGGATTGACTGGCTTAATAAAAAATAATAAACCATATGGTATTAATAAGAAACGTGATAACAGAGAGCTTGCATGAAACAAAGGACACATACTCATCAAATAGTGTGCACCACAGAAAATGTGGTGTATATAAACAAAACATATTAGTGACTTGGACAAATGGAGAAACCAAGATCTAAAAAAAAGAAATATAAAAAGTACGTAATATCCTGAAAGGAAGAGACAACAAGAAAACAGATGCTTAGGGACAAATGAATGAAATCCCTTGGAACCCTTTCTACACAAACTGAATCTCTATTTTGTTTTAAAGTTTTGCCATGGGAAATAATGGGAAATTTACATTTTAGTTCATTTTTGTGAGAAAATAAATACCAATTTTCACCAAAAACATCAGGTTAAATTAGCACTACTATATCAACAGTTTAATGGTTTTACATTTCAAAAGTAGTCACTTTTTTTTAATAAATCTACTTAAAATGTCTCAAAATTACTTTACATTCCTCCAAATAATATATTTAACACCTTCTACATCTCTTCCGTCGAGGTTTCATCACCAGAACCAACCACAGATCCCATTTAGACCACCATGTGAATTCTTCCATTTAAACAAAATTCTCTCAAATTTAAACCCCCTAGTAGTCTTCAAAAGGTTCTCAAGAACCCATAACAAGAAAAAGAATTAAACTAAAATTAACCCATTAAGACACAGAACCATGTGCACCAAAATCAACAATTGTTTTTTTAAACATACATTTTTAAAAACCAGACCCCTTACCTTGTTCCCCCTAGGCTCCCCATGTGGTAACTGCCCTTGGTCTAGGTCCCGATGGACCCCTGGCAAACCTGGCAACCTACTGCGGAGAACAGCAAATTCCCTGGAACTCCGGCCGGGCAGGCTCAAAAAATCGAGCCCCCCCCCCCCCCCCCCCCGGTTTCAACTTGAGCCTAGTTGGAGCTCCAGAGACGCACTATGTGCAAACTCTTGAACATGCTCAGTCCGCTCCCACCTAGAAGGCCAGACACAAAGCCAGCCACTTTCCTGCTGGGTTACTGACTGCCTCCCCTCACTTGCAATCAGCATGCCTTCACAGCTGGTTGCGTTTTGACATGCTCCAGCCCTGGAACCCTCCAGAGCCCAATGCTGGCCATTAGCCAACACAGAACAGGCCAAAAACATCCTTAACAAGCTCAGGACCACCCATCAGCCCTCGGAACCCCCTCAAACCCAGGAAATGGGTCCCCATTACAATGGGGCACTGCGATCTCCCCCACAAAGCCCCAGGTAAGAAAACATTATTAACCCCTAAGGGGGTTACAGTACAAGTATATGCTCAATTGCATTCCCTCAGCTTCTATAGAGATCACCCAAAACTGGGCACAGATCCCAGCTTGGCGCCCAAAATAATTAGTTAATGTGTTCAAATGATTTAGTTTAGAACAATCCTTTTTTATTAATAAAGCATGAAATGAACAATAAACATCAGTCTCAATAGTTTTTATATAATATCATAAATCCCCACTCCTCCTCTTCCTTCTACTACCTCTTCCCCTCACCTACTAGAACCATGATAAAGTCAGTATTCTTATGCAAAGGGAATAAACCATGCATATCAAGCAACAGATACTCCAGATATTCAGTAGAATATCAAAATACAACTGCTTACCCCAAACTCCACCCCACCCACCCACCCTATAGAAAGAGAGAGCACACTATACTGCACCTTCTCCAAACTTTCTCTGATTGTCCAGCAAAATCACCTCTATACGAGTCACACGTGAGTTAATGACTGACATTAGTCCAACACATTTAACAGGAGAGTATGACCATGTGAGTGCATACTTTGCAAATACGGTCCCCATACCAGCATGAACTGTTTCCTCCTTTTAGGAGAGCCATGGGCATCCCTTGCCTCTCAGGCAACCAGTAGGAGTATCTGGTTTCTCTAATGTCAGTACACCGGAGGCTCAGTGGAGGTCCAATTCTGCAAGATGTACTTACGAGCCACAAAACACAGTTTACACAATAAGGAAATGTGCCCCTTACTCTGCCCCCTGAAAATATCTTTATATTTATCTTATTTCTATCTTTATATTTATCTTTATCTAATAGCACTCAGGGAAAGGGGAAGCCACTCAAAGGTAGGGTTACCATCCGTCCGGATTTACCCGGAAATGTCCTCTTTTTGAGGACATATCCGGGCGTCTGGACGGGTTTTGGCCAGCCTGCCCATTTGTCTGGATTTCTGGACAAATGGGTGGGCTGACGCTGACGTGCGTGCGGCGGACCTCTCCTCCCCTTATTCACAATCTTCCCTGGTGGTCTAGTGACTTCGGGGCAGGAAAGAGCCCCCTCTTTCCTGCCCGGCGCACTGTTCTGCATCCTGTATGCTGCCTGTGATGGTCTCAGCGAGATTCAAAATGGCCACCGAGAACTGAAGTCTTGCGAGGCCGCTTCAATTCTCGGTGGCCATTTTGAATCTCGCCGAGACCATCACAGGCAGCATACAGAATGCAGAGGGAAAGAGGGGGCTCTTTCCTGCCCCGAAGTCACTAGACCACCAGGGAAGATAGTAAGGGGAGGGGAGGTCCGCCGCACACACGTCAGCGTCAGCCCGCCCATTTGTCCAGAAATCCAGACAAATGGGCAGGCTGGCCAAAACCCGTCCGGACATGTCCTCAAAAAGAGAACATTTCCGGGTAAATCCGGACATATGGTAACCCTACCTTTGAATGGCTTCCCCTTTCCCTGAGTATTCAAAGGAATACTCTAGGCTGGACCATATAGCACTCAAGGGAAAAAGGGAGCCAACTATAGGAGCACACTCTAGGCTGAACCATTCAGCACTCAGGGAAAGGGGAAGCCATTCAAAAGAAATACACAAGGCTGTGCCACAGAATCAAATAACAGACACTAAAGACAAAGGGAACATCAAGCAAACAGGGAAAGCTGCCTTTACATACACAAGGAGCAAAGCTCACAAGAATCGAGACAAACACAACAGACAAAGAGTTAAAGCAGGCTAGAGGGAAAGGCTGCTTCTAAAACACAAATCAGCAAGAAGCAGGGCTTACACTGCAGTCAAAGGTTTAAAGCAAACAAAGGAAAAAACAACAAAGTTCTTACCAGAACTCAGCCAGGAAAGGAAGGGAAAATCAGGCAGACAGAGGACACCCAGCTGCATTGGAGCAAGGCAATCAGGGAAGCAGCTAGGTTGTGGAAGCAAAGCAATCAAGAAAAGCAGCTGGGCTGGCAACAACCAGCTCTCTGAACAGAAAAAGGTAACAATGGAAACCACACAAGGAAGCAAAGTTAACAGGCTAGTAATCCATACAGGTTTAAAGCAGAACAACCCACACAGAGAAACAGAAGAGGGCTTTGCTTGAAAGCAAACCTAACAGGAAGGTAATCCATACAATTTCAAAGCAAAGCCACTCACACAGGGCAGTGCCCAAAAACATAGATTAACAAGAAGACCAGTTCCCTCAGAATCAAACAACAGTACAACAAGAAAATAGACCTGTTGCAAAGGCAACGCAGGAAAGCTCCCAGGGTCCTTATAAAGGAGTAGGTTGATGATGTCAGAAGTAGGAAATGAAGCTGAAGCAGGGATCCCAAAGCGAGACTTGGCTTCAGGGACACCAAAGCGAGGCTTGGCTAACAGGAAGAACAACAACAACAGGAAAAAAAAGGCAGACTGGAGAGGTCACAGAGCTAATACAGAGAAACAGTAGGTCTGAACATAAGGGCATGGCCACAACCATGACACAAAGGACCTTGGTTTTTTGCGCATTCAATTTCAGTTTAGTATTTTAACTAAGGAGAAAAGTTTTTTGCTGTCAAGATCATCTTGACCTATTAGGCTGCTATAGTATCACATTTTGAGTCCACTACCTTTTTTTTGTAGCATCGGAAGGCTGACTTCCATTTGGATTTATCAGTAGTATCTTTGTTCTTTCTCTATTGCTTTTCAAGGCATTAACATTCTTTTTTTAGGATGGATAATTCCTCTATAAACCATGGCGGATTTATGGATGTCTTGACCTTTGTAGTGGTAAATGGAGCAATTTGGTCTAGTATGGTTTTCACCTTGGTGTTCCAGCGGGATTTGATCAAACCATGTGTAGGAGTAGGTAGTGAGGGAATCTGTTAGCTCAGACCAGAAAGTGTCCTCGTTGATTTTAACTCTGGTGGAGATGAGTTTGAATGACTTGTGTCTGGTTAAGCTTGACATACAGATGTCAATGGTGATATCCAGTTGGAAGTGGTCAGACCATGGTACTGGCTTCCATTTGAATGAACTAATCAGGCTATTAGGATAGGAAGCCTTGAAGTCTAACATATGGCCTTTTCCATGAGTTGCACCCTTGGAGAATATAGTTACTTGGCAGTCCTTCAGGAATGATTTGAAGTTGTGGACATCAATGCCTGCATTATTTTTCAAGTATAGGTTCAAGTCTCCCAGGAGAATAATCTTTGAAAATTGTGACATGGCAAAGTAGAGGTTTTGCCATGGACCAAGCTCCTGGAGGACGGTAAGTGAGGAGTAGGGTGATTTGATTTTCCTCTTTTGAATCATTGCAGAATTTGCATAGCATGTATTCCACTTCAGGGAAAACCCCAGAACTAACTAAAGACATGTGGGAAAAACTCTTAAAGAGTAAGTCCACCTCCTTTTTTTACCCTATCTTGGAGAATGAAGAATAGCATAACCGGGTAGATAGATGTGGGGCATTATCGGACTATCAACTTCTGTGAGTCATGTTTCTGAGATAAAGAGAAAGCCCAGATTTGAAGATTCTAGCAGATCCCTAAGTAAGAGAGCCCTGTTCCCCACAGACCTGGCACTGATATAAATGACAGGGACAGGAGTGAGTTAAGACTTGTGTTCCAAAGGGAAGAATTGTTTGGATAATTGCAAAAGGTGGCGAGGTTTTTTAGGCCATCGAATGTTAGCCATTTGGTTCTGGTCTGTAACCACAGAAGTGACCTGACGTTATATATTGGCATTGTCTAGCAGATATCTGACATTACAATTAGGGTGTTTCTTAGTACAAGGTTTTCTAGTCGGGTTATAGATTACAGAAATAGGATTAGGCACTAAATTATTTGGTAGGTTGCCACCCAATGTGATCAAAAGGTCTAAGCAAATCCATGTGAGCCATTTCATGCTGATAGCTTTTGGATCTAGTTTCAGTCAATCAGGTTTGGCACTATTTATCAGTCCTAAATGTGCGCTGTTAAAGACTTCAGAATGGAGACCTCCTTGAAGGTATATGCCACCGATGGTGAAGAGAGGTCATGGTCTCTCAGGTACTCATAAGGAGGGGAGGTGTGGATTTGCCAATGTGGCAGGCTTCAAAATGACGCTAGTACTAGCAATAATTAGATAGGGTTCCTCATTTAAGCTGCCGTTCTTCCATAGTCTGTCGTGCAGCAGTAGGGGGAGTTTAGATTGGGCAAAAGGTCACATTGTAGCTTTGCTGTTGCACAAGCATAAACAGATGCATACAGATGGACAGACAGATGGATCTTTCCCAAAAGACACTATTGCTTAAGCAAAATGTGCCCCAAATATAGGATAATACATTGGGATAGAACACCAAAAGAGTGACTTATTACACATGCCAGGTTCATACCTTTGGTTATATTATACATTTCACCTTGAAATGCATTCAGAGATTTTCTATGGGGGGGAAACTATCACACTAGTGAAACAGTCCTTTGTTTAATTGTTTTCATCTTCCAAGATGCGTACTGCCAACTTACATTTGAAACAGAGAAGATCACAAAATACAGGATACTTCATTTAAGTAATTTATTATAGTAGCTACGAAACATATAGCCACAAGTTATAACCTGATGTGAAAAAAGGAAGAAACTGTTTTTACAGACCTAGACATTTTGCCGTTATGGGATTAATTATTTGAATAAGTGTTTCTTCCTAACTGGTGCCACCTTCTGGTCATCTTTTATTTTACTTTTATTAATGGGAGAATGATTTCTTTTTACAAAAAATATCACTCAATGCAAGGGCTGGCACATTCAGCCAGTCAGGTTTTTGGGATATCCACAATGAATATGCATGAAATAAATTTGCATGCTTTACCTCCATTGTGTGCAAATGTATCTCATGCATATTTGTAGTGGGTATCCTGAAAACTTCATTGGCTGTGTGTATCTGAAGAATGAGTTGAGAACCCCTGTTCTAGTGCTCACAGTTTTTATTTACTGTGAATGGTGTTTCTTACTTAAATAAGCAGAAAATTGTTTGGTGCAAAACTTAACTCCCAAATTGTCAGTCCTCAGTTATCATTTATGACAACTCCTAGGAGCTTGCAATATTATCTATGCCTTTCACCAAAACTTTCAGGTAGTCTAGAGTTCCACAACTTAAGCAGTATACATTTGTAGAGTGGAAAATGATATTCAAAAACAAGAAGAGCCTGAAAAACTGGGAGACAGAGCATCTAAAAGGCAAATTATGAGGGAAAGTTATCAATGTGGGCTCCTGTTAAGTCTGAATATTTTAACACAAATTGGGTTATTTTAGCACAGGGTCCTTAACAGGAGCCCACATTGAGCTCATTTTTGAAAGAGAAAAATATTTTTTAAATGTCATAAAGCAGCATTTGGATGAAAATCTTCTCAAAACATTCAAATCGGTATTTTTGCAAACTTGTTTTGCAACTGTCTATCTATGCAATTTGTCTCCAGTGTGTCCAACTCACAAGGGGGAGTGTCAGGGGCATTTCAAAGGCGGGGTTAGGTCAGGCTTAGGGCATATCTAACACTTGGATGTTTTACAGTCATTATGGAAGAAAACGAAAGCATCCAGGGTGAAAATCAAAATGCCTGGGTCTAGACCTGTTTTTAGAATAAATAAGGCATAAAAATGTGCCCTAAATAACCAGAAGCCCATGGAAGGAAACAGGGATGAATACTCCTCTTACTCCCTCAGTGGTCACTGAGCCCCTCCCACCCACCCCCACCCCAAAAATGTGAATAAATATGGTACTTTTCAGCCTCTGTGACAGCCTCAGATGTTATAGCCAGGTCTGCTAGAGCAGAATGCAGGTCCCTGTAGTAGTCTAGTGTTTGGTGCAGTGCACTGCAGTCAGGTGAACTCAAGCCCTTACCTCCCCCTACCTGTTACACTTGTGATGGAAGCTGTGAGCCCTCTAAAACTCACCAGAAACCAGTGGCGTTCCTGGGGGGGGCTGGCACCCGGGGCGGATCGCTGATGCACCCCGCCCCCCGGGTGCAGCGCCCCCCCCCCCCGATGCAGCGCGGACCCCCCCCCCCCCGATGAAAGGACACCCCCGTGAAGGAACCCCCCGCCGCCACCGGGTTCACGCCGCTGGGGGGGAGGTTGCCACGCGCCTGCCCTCTGTTGTTCCATGCTTCTTCTCTGCCCCGGAACAGGAAGTAACCTGTTCCGGGGCAGAGAAGCAGCAGAGGACAGGCGCGCGCGGCACCCGCCCAGCGGCGTGCACCCGGGGCGGACCGCCCCCACCAGGAACGCCACTGCAGAAACCCACTGTACCCACATATAGGTGCCCCCTTCACCCATAAGGTCTATTATAGTGGTGTACAGTTGGGGGTAGTAGGTTTTGAGGGGCTTAGCAGACAAGATAAGGGAGCAATGGTGAGATATGTACTTGGGAGCATTTATATGACATCTATAGCATTGCCCCCGAGGGTAACCCACTGCTCTCCTGGGATGTCTGGGGGACTAGTCTACTAAAAATGCTGGTCCCTCCTACATCCCAATGGCTTGATTTTCTATGCTTTTCACTTGTACATTTTTTTTCAAAAACTCAAGTGAGCACAAAAGCTTGTTACAAATGGTCATGTTTTTTATTCAGATTTGGAATGTTTAGCGCAAAACGCTCAAAGTCTGAGTTGGAGAAGGGTAGTTAGTGGGGTTCCCCAGGGCTCTGTGCTGGGACCGCTGCTTTTTAACATATTTATAAATGACCTAGAGATGGGAGTAACTAGTGAGGTAATTAAATTTGCTGATGACACAAAGTTATTCAAAGTTGTTAAATCGTGGGAGGATTGTGAAAAATTACAAGAGGACCTTACGAGACTGGGAGACTGGGCGTCTAAATGGCAGATGACGTTTAATGTGAGCAAGTGCAAAGTGATGCATGTGGGAAAGAGGAACCCGAATTATAGCTACGTCATGCAAGGTTCCACGTTAGGAGTCACGGACCAAGAAAGGGATCTAGGTGTCGTCGTTGATGATACGCTGAAACCTTCTGTTCAGTGTGCTGCTGCGGTTAAGAAAGCAAATAGAATGTTAGGTATTATTAGGAAAGGAATGGAAAACAAAAATGAGGATGTCATATTGCCTTTGTATCGCTCCATGGTGCGACCGCACCTCGAATATTGTGTTCAATTCTGGTCGCCGCATCTCAAAAAAGATATAGTGGAATTAGAAAAGGTGCTGAGAAGGGCGATGAAAATGGTAAAGGGGATGGGACGACTTCCCTATGAGGAAAGGCTAATGCGGCTAGGGCTCTTCAGCTTGGAGAAAAGGCGGCTGAGGGGAGATATGATAGAGGTCTATAAAATAATGAGTGCAGTTGAACGGGTAGATGTGAAGCTTCTGTTCACACTTTCCAAAAATACTAGGACTAGGGGGCATGCGATGAAGCTACAATGTAGTAAATTTAAAATGAATCGGAGAAAATATTTCTTCACTCAACGTGTAATTAAACTCTGGAATTCGTTGCCAGAGAATGTGGTAAAGGCAGTTAGCTTAGCGGAGTTTAAAAAAGGTTTGTATGGCTTCCTAAAGGAAAAGCCCATAGACCGTTAGTAAATGAACTTGGGGAAAATCCACTATTTCTGGGATAAACAGTATAAAATGTTTTGTACATTTTTGGGATCTTGCCAGGTATTTGTGACTTGGATTGGCCACTGTTGGAAACAGGATGCTGGGCTCAATGGACCTTTGGTCTTTCCCAGTATGGCAATACTTATGTACTTATGGATGTCATATCGAAAATGCCTTCTATATTGTGACATGAACAAGGACTTCTGGTCTGAGGAACATTCAAGGAACTTGCATCTAATTCAGTTTAGCTGCAAAGCAGTTTTATGGAGAAAATGGGGGGGGTGGGGGTGGGGAGAATATCATTAGAGTGATGATTTCCCAAAGTCCAGAACAGTTCTGGCAGACTACTAGATGCCATACCTCTCTCTGTGCTTTCACTACATGTGTTGCTCTATGGGGCAGATTCTCCAACCAACCCTCATCACTGTGTTTCTTTTCCTGAGTGGCTCATGAAATACCTGACTTCTGACTGGTTGCTTGTCAAGAACCTGAGTGCTTGCATTGATAAGGTCACCCTGTGGTGGCCTATTATGTCAGACTTTGCTTCTAGCAGCATCCTATCTAAACTATGAGGCAGACTATGGATCAAATATCATTAACTTGAAGTCTGTCAGATATTTCTCTTTTTTTTTTCCCAACTGTTGGTTTGGAACTCTGTGTGGGCTTTCTGTTACAGGCCCTTTATCAACTTAGTAGCCCTTGTCTAAACTGCTGTCCTTTCAGAGGACAACTTTCATAGGGATTTCCATGGCTGAAAATAATCACCCTCAGAGTCTCTTAAAGTATAAGCAGGTGTGGGAAACCAAGATAGCATAGGTAAACTAAAAAAGGAAAAACACATGCCTTCAACTGCCGCGGGGAACAACAGCGAGCCGCTCACCGGCATACTAGTGTCCTGAACCCGCTGCAAAAAGGAATCCAACGGTCCACTTGAGTTGGGGTGGCAAGTTGCTGAGAGGCAGCGGCAGCGGCTTTCCCCCTTCTCTTGGGCATTGTAGAGGATCTCGAAAACACAGGTAATTTTGCAGGAGCTCTGTTGCACGTCCGTACTAGTCAGTGGCCATTTTGAACTCGAATGTTTTATTTTCTGGAGTGGGTTACTTTGCCTCTGCTTTAAGCATAATATGGATGTCGGTGTCTGATGTGACACAGTTATCTTATGTTCCTCTTATATTTCACTTGTATTCTTCCTGTTGTGGACTGTACTTAAGTTAATTATTGCCTTATATATATATTGGCATGTGCCCAGTTTCCTTACTTTATTGCTGTTTCCTGCTAAGAGTGTACACCTTGGATTTGTTTAAATTGCAATAAAAATAAAATGTTTTTTAAAATAATGTAAACTAAAGGTTAATGGTGCTTAGAAAATGCACTTTATTCCAAAAAAAAGAATACTCCAAAGTTACTACTACTCTATAAATCATTTCTATAGCGCTACCAGTCGTACGCAGCGCTTCACAATTTAACATGAAGAAAAGACAGTCCCTGCTCAAAAGAGCTTACAATCTAAATCAGGACAGACAGACAGGGCAAATAAGGGATAAGGGTAGGACAGACAGAAGGACATATGGGAAAGTTGCATGAAAAACAAATTTGTAATCATTTTCAGACATGGTAGAACATGATTCTTGATCTATGTCATAGTTAAGTTTGTTTTCTTCTTGTCTGTCTTTGGTAATATTGGCAAAATTGTCATACATTCTGCTATCAGACAGGCTTTAAGTAAAATTGTTGACTAATGTTTATGTGGATAAAAAGTGTTTTACCCAGGTTGACTGTCTGAAAATTGCCCTCTAGCAATGTGTGGATCCACAATGCACCTCATTTAAGCGGCTTTGAAAGAAAGTCTGGGAAGGAAAGCAATGAATGTAGTTTACATTTTCAACCATATGCACATTAGTGGCACTTCTATAACTTGGTGTCTCAAGTTAGGCACATCAATGCCATATACTGACCCCCAAGTTCTTTAAAAGTCACTAAAATTTGCACAAGCAAATTTGGGTGCGTATGCAATTTAACTGAATAATAAGCCAATTAGCACCAATAATTGGCGTGCTAACAATAAATATTGGCACTAATTAGATTTAATTGAAATATATGATCGTAAATTTAGGTGTGGGATTATTGTGTACAGTTCTAGTCATCTCACCTCAAAAAATATTGCAGAACTAGAAAAGGTATAGAGAAGGAGAACAAAAATGATAGAAGATATGGAATAGCTTCCCTATGGAGAAAGGCTAAAGAGATTACAGTTCCTCACCTTGAAAAAGAGAAGGTTGAGAGGACTCATGAACAGGGTGGAACAGTTAAATAAAGAATGGTTGTTTACCATTTCAAATAGTATTTGACAATCCATGGAGCTGATAAATAGAGGCCCAGTTTTAGTAAGTGGCGCTTAAATGTAGGCACCAGGAAAATCCACGCTAAGCTATTCTATAAAGGTTGTTCCGGACTGAGCATCCTTTATGAACTTAGAGCAGATTTGGGTGCAAGGACTTATGCCAGTTGAGTGCACAACCCCGACATTCTATAACAATTCCATTCAAATCCAATTAACGTCAATAATTAGTTGTTAGCACCCAATTGACATCTACTACTATTTATAATTTCAATAGAACTACTAGACATACGCAGTATTGTACACTAAACATATAAGGGACAGTCCTTGCTCTACAGAGCTTACAATGTAATCAAGTCAGACAAACAGGACAAACAAGGGATTAGGGAATTACTAAAATGAGATTGATAAAACAGATATGGATTCTGAACAAGTGAATAGGAGTTGGGAGTTAAAAGTTGGGCTTTTAGCCTAGATTTGAAGACGACCAGAAACAGAGCTTGATAAACTGACTCAGGAAGTTTATTCCAGGCATATAGTGCAGCAACATAAAAGGAACAGAGTCTGGAGTCGGCAGTGGAGGAGAAGGGTATAGATAAGAGAGATTTACCCAATGAATGAAGTTCCTGGGGATGTAGGGAGAGATAAAATTGGAGAGATACTGAGGAGTTGCAGAATTAATGCACTTGCAAGTAAGTAAGTAAGAGGAGTTTGAACTGTATGCAGAAACAGATAGAGAGCCAATAAAGTGACTTGAAGAGAGGGCTAATATGAGTTTGCGTGCTCATCTGGGCTCCGTGCCCAAATTTGGATACTCAACTTTAGGCAACCTACATAGAATCCACGGGAGAATGTTTAAAACTAATTGGAAGACATATTTTTTTCACACCAGAAAAATTGGTGAAAGTTGTTAAATAGCTAATTTAAAAGCATTTGGCCTAGTTACTGGAGGAAAGGTTCATAAACTATTATTACTCAAGTAGATCTGAGAAAGCCATGGCTTATTCCTAGGTGTGAGTATCAAAGAATTCTTTTGGAATCTGCTGAGTATTTGTGTCCAGGATTGGTCACTATTGAAAACAAGTTACTAACCTTGAGAGACCTTTGATCTGACCCACTATGGTACTGTATTTCTTATATTCCTAACACAAAATGGTGCTGTGCAGGACCAAAAAATGTTAGTATTCAACACTATCAAAATGAGAATACACATCAAATTCAGTTTTAGACATAATGCAAATCTTTTTATTGTCCTTTATTTCCCAGACTCATTAACAAAACCTTGACCTCCAAAGTCATCAAGAGGATGCTTGAAGCTGTCAGTTACTATTTCAACACTCATGTCCATTTTTAAATCAAAATTGATAAATTCAAGAAGCCTTTATTAACTGTATCACAATGTTTGTTGTGAATTACAAATTGGAATATCAACATATTTTGTCCTTGATTAGAGACAGCAGGCATAGCATCCATTATGTTTAAGATGGAATAATGAATAGCCTCTTCTCTCCTGCTAGGATGGCCTTCAATAAAGTTATCCAAGCTCTCCCCTGAGGGATAATCAGCCTGTCCTTTCATCATTTTTCACTTCTTGCTTGTATTTGACTTTTGCTAAATGAACACTTGTGATGATATCATAATGAGCTATTAATTAGCTCAACTGATTCAAGCAAGTTGCTTCTGTGTGATTGTCTCTTTGAAATGCTAAACTTCTTGGTGCAAGCTATAACAGCTACAAACCTTCATTCTGATCAAACTAACACAGGGAATATTATTTTCTGCATTTTTTATGTTAATATTTGGTTTTGAACCGTACTGTCCATATCATGTTCACCTGATGATCATAAAATCTTATCACAGGCAACAGCAGGTTTTCTGTTCTACACTCACTTCATGCTCCAGAAAGTTTTGTAGATAGCCTTTGACATTTTTTTCACCTTTCACCCTTCACTTGTTACTACTTTGCTTACTGTTGTTTTTATCTAGCTTCAAAAGATAATGAATATGAAACTAAATACTGCATTTGTTTGGTAGGATTCCATTGGAAGACTTACATTTGAGGAGAGATTTGGGAAGCTGGTACACCCCCCTCCTCCCGCCAACAGGTGTTTTGTTGTTGTTGTTTTTTTAATTTTTGGAATTGGTTTAGCTAGCTTTTGTGCATGTGGAGGAGTGGCCTAGGTGGTGGACTTTGGTCCTGGGGAACTGAGGAACTGAGTTCGATTCCTGGCACAGGCAGCTCCTTGTGACTCTGGGCAAGTCACTTAACCCTCCATCGCCTGCCGCATTGAGCCTGCCATGAGTGGGAAAAGCACGGGGTACAAATAAAATAAAAATAAAATAAAAAATATGAACTTAAGAACATAAGAGTAGCCATACTGGGTCAGACCAAATTGTCCATCTAGCCCAGTATCCTGTTTTTCAATTAGAAACCCAATTAACAGCAACATTCCATTCTACTAATCCTGGGGCAAACAGTTGTTTCCCCATATCTGTCTCAATAGCAGACTATGGACTTTTTCTCCAGGAATTTGTCCAAACCTTTAAACCCAGATACGCTAACTGCTGTTAGCATATCCTCCGGCAAAGAGTTCTAGAGCTTAACTATTCATTGAGTGAAACAATATTTCCTCCTATTTGTTTTAAAAGTATTTCCATATAACTTCCTCGAGTTGTCCACAGAGTGTTATATGTTGGCTCAGAAAACCCACTGTCTTGATCTCATCTTCTCCTCCAACTGTTCACCCTCTAGTTTCCTTGCCTCTGATCTTCCCTCCTCTGATCACCATCTTATAACTTTCACACTTAAATCTCCTCCCTCCCAGTCCCGTCCTATCTTATCTAATTTATCTAGGAATCTTCACAATATTGACCCTTCATCTCTATCCTCCCATGTTTCAAACCTCCTCTCTACTGTGGCACCATCCACATCTGTCAACGAGGCTGTTTCTTCTTACAACAATACTCTATCCTCTGCCTTAGACACTCTTGCACCTTTGATGACCCGCCCTGTAAGGCGTACAAAACCCCAACCTTGGCTGACTTCTAATATCCGCTACCTACGTTCCTGTACCTGCTCCGCCGAACGCCTCTGGCGGAAATCTCGGGCCCTTGCTGATTTCTTACACTTTAAGTTCATGCTGTCCTCCTTCCAATCTGCTCTTCTACGTGCCAAACAGGATTATTATATCCAACTGACCAACTCTCTTGGCTCTAATCCTCGACTTCTCTTCACCACATTGAACTCTCTCCTCAAGGTGCCCCCTCCCCCAACTCCCCCTTCATTATCTCCTCAGACCCTTGCTGAATTCTTTCACAACAAGGTTGAAAAGATAAACCTTGCTTTCTCTACCTCACCACCTCTCCCTCCACTAGTCCGTTCCCCTCTCTCTCCTTCCCCTCATTCCCTTTCCTCAAGTTACTATTGAGGAAACTACACTTCTCCTTTCTTCCTCAAAATGTACCACCTGTTCCTCTGATCCCATTCCCACCCACCTTCTTAATGCCATCTCTCCTGCTCTTATTCCTTTTATCTGTCACATTCTCAACCTCTCACTTTCCACTGCGACTGTCCCTGCTGCCTTTAAACATGCTGTGGTCACACCTCTCCTTAAGAAGCCTTCACTCGACCCAACTTGTCCCTCTAATTACTGACCCATCTCCCTCCTTCCTTTTCTCTCCAAATTACTTGAGCGTGCTGTTCACCGCCGCTGCCTTGATTTTCTCTCCTCACATGCTACTCTTGACCCACTACAATCTGGTTTTCGCCCTCTCCACTCAACCGAAACTGCGCTTACTAAAGTCTCCAATGACCTATTACTGGCTAAATCCAGAGGTCAATATTCCATCCTCATTCTTCTTGATCTTTCCGCTGCTTTTGACACTGTCGATCACAGCATACTTCTCGATACCCTGTCCTCACTTGGATTCCAGGGCTCTGTCCTTTCCTGGTTCTCTTCCTACCGCTCCCTCCGCACCTTTAGTGTTCACTCTGGTGGATCCTCTTCTACTTCTATCCCTCTGCCTGTCGGCGTACCTCAGGGTTCTGTTCTTGGTCCCCTCCTCTTTTCTATCTACACTTCTTCCCTTGGTTCATTAATCTCATCCCATGGCTTTTCCTACCATTTCTATGCTGATGACTCCCAAATCTACCTTTCTACCCCTGATATCTCACCTTGCATCCAAACCAAAGTTTCAGCATGCTTGTCTGACATTGCTGTCTGGATGTCTCAACACCACCTAAAATTAAATATGACCAAAACCGAGCTTCTCATTTCCCCCCCCCCCAAACCCACATCCCCGCTCCCCCCGTTTTCTATTTCTGTTGATGGCTCTCTCATTCTCCCTATCTCCTCAGCTCGAAACCTTGGGGTCATCTTTGACTCTTCTCTCTCCTTCTCTGCTCATATCCAGCAGATTGCCAAGACCTGTCGTTTCTTTCTTTACAACATCTGTAAAATCCGCCCCTTTCTTTCCGAGCACTCTACCAAAACCCTCATCCACACCCTTGTCACCTCTCGTTTAGACTACTGCAATCTGCTTTTTGCTGGCCTCCCACTTTGTCACCTCTCCTCTCTCCAGTCGCTTCAAAACTCTGCTGCCCGTCTCATCTTCCGCCAGGGTCGCTTTACTCATACTACCCCTCTCCTCAAGACCCTTCACTGGCTCCCTATCCGTTTTCGCATCCTGTTCAAACTTCTTCTACTAACCTATAAATGTACTCACTCTGCTGCTCCCCAGTATCTCTCCACACTCGTCCTTCCCTACACCCCTTCCCGTGCACTCAGCTCCATGGATAAATCCTTCTTATCTGTTCCTTTCTCCACTACTGCCAACTCCAGACTTCGCGCCTTCTGTCTCGCTGCACCCTACGCCTGGAATAAACTTCCTGAGGCCCTACGTCTTGCCCCATCCTTGGCCACCTTTAAATCTAGACTGAAAGCCCAACTCTTTAACATTGCTTTTGACTCGTAACCACTTGTAACCACTTGCCTCCACCTACCCTCCTCTCTTCCTTCCCGTTCACATTAATTGATTTGATTTGCTTACTTTAGTTATTTTTTGTCTATTAGATTATAAGCTCTTTGAGCAGGGACTGTCTTTCTTCTATGTTTGTGCAGCGCTGCGTATGCCTTGTAGCGCTATAGAAATGCTAAATAGTAGTAGTAGTAGTAGTGAAGTATCATCCTGCTAGACTAAGATCTGGGTTATGAACAAGCAGACATACAAAGAGATGCTGTCAGCAATTGCAAATCTGACAGAGGAAATTCAATGGCATTTTTAAAACCCATTGGCTGTATAATGGAGAATCAGACAAGCTGAAAGAAGAAGCTTTATTGCCAATTAGAGAACTGCACTTTAGTGATTCAAGGGAACTGTGGGTTAGTTATGAAAGTTTCTAATTAGAAGCCCAAGGTGAAGCATCCACCTTAAATTGTAAATTAAACATGTAAGTATTACACCCATGTCCTAAATCATCTATGGAAAAATCAAAATATTGCTGAATTTCTGATCAGAGAGCTGACCTGCAGAGACCAGACTGTAACAACTGACAGAAATTAAAGTTGATTTTTTTTTAGATGAACAACTTCCATTGGACACAAGCATAAAATCCATAGTACAGTATGACAAACACTTCAAGGTTGAAGATTGCAATAAAGAAGAACACACTTTTTAATGTAAAATAATGGCTGTTTTGTAAAATTAATGAATCCTTGATGGGTGACCTCTGAGAAAATTGTAAACCATCTATTATGCCTACTGAATCATAAATTATGCAAGCTGTATGGGTGCAATTAAGCTGTCAGTCCACAGCTGTTTTCAAGCTGATAGTGGTTTCTATATTCATACACTTCAGGAAATACAGCTAGCAATTAGAAAGATTTTTTTATATTTAATGTTATTACTACTGTAATGATTTGTATAGCACACAGAGATGTCTGTAGAGCTGTATTGAGATACATAAAGGGCAACTCTATAACATAGTGCTCATATTTACATGCCACTTAAATACATGTGTGCACAATACCAACACTTTCATGGGTAAATGGCTGCAAAACACCTAAGCACTATTCTGTAAGAGCACACGTTTGTGACATACCCCCAGATTCTATACATGGCACACAAATAACAATCAATTATCAGTGTAAATTGGCAACAATTTGGATTTATGCACCCATTTTGCTAAGCGGTATTCTATAATGATGCGCATATAAATCTTTTAGCGTGCAACTGAAAGGGGCTTGGCCATGAGAAGAGCATGGGTGGGTCAGGGGGCATTCACTAAAGATGACATAGAATTCAAGTAATCTGCACCTAACTTACGCATGACGAATTACACCAGGTTTGAGTTGGCATAAATCCTTGCATCCAAAGTTGGATGAGGATCCTGGTGTTTCACACTATTCTGTAAACAACACCCAAAGAGCGCACTCAGCACTCATTTTTTGGTGCCCAATTACAGATTCTAATCAATACCCTATAAATGCAAGGGGACATTCAGCACCCCCTCAAAATAGCCCATGCCAAAATAGCTTACCTACATACAGAAAGAACAAGAAGAATAAGAAGTATATTAAAAACTTTAATGAATAATGTAAGCAAAAACACTCAGAACAGATTCATTTCCTATGTTAAATGCAGTTAAATGGATGATGTAAATATACTAAAAATATAACCCAATTATACTGACAGTCTCTAAATGGACATATTATGAGCCATACTTCTAAGGAGTGCAATAATGTCATCAGCATTATATGTAGGAAAAAGTGCCTGTAAACATTTGTCAAGTTGTATGTACCTGGACTTAGACAACTCTGGCTGCCAAATGCTAGCATCATAATAATCAATGAGTTTAAACTTAGAGGGATGGGACAGTCGATGGTTGCTGAAATGATCGGTGCCATGCTTCTACAGTTGTTCATACAAAGTAAACCATCCAGAACATGATTGTTTATGTTCCAAGTTGCAAATGCATAGTGAGGCTATGCTCTGCGGTTTCGCCACTACCTCCCAATGAAATTATCCTCCTAGTAATCAATTGTTATTTCAGGAGGACAGTTTTCAATGATGTTCTCAAAACTCACTGGGCAGCTTCTTTATATTAATCCGGATTACTTCATTTTTTCTGTAAAGATCTGATAAACTACTATCCTTCACCTTCCTCCAAAGACCAAACTGCCTTAGATGAAACACACATGCAGTTAAAGGAGAAGCTGGAAACACTTTCAACACTGTGTTCTGATTCATTTTTTCAAAGTCAGATGGTACACTAAAGGGATTCAAATTGGGATGTGACTCCCAAAGGTTTTGAAGCATGCAAGTGCAGGTTTCTTCTCTTTTGTCTCTCAGCAGAACATAAATTAATGGCTTTGCAGTTTTGTTGAAAAATACCTGAAAAAAATAGTTCTAGGGCCGCTTTAAACATCCCGTCATTGACTAGCAGGGATTTTTCTAAAGAAAGTGAAAGTTTTCGCTAGTTCCAAACATCAAGGTTCAATTATCATCACCAAAACCTGAATCTCACAGCAAGAATTTAGAATTTCTGGTAGGCAGTAGAAGGGATATCAATCTCAGTAACAGTTTGAGGGTTGGGATAAGGCTGATGAGTGTGCTTACATTTAAGCTGTATGGTGTGTTGCCTTGACTTTTTCATTTCTTGTTCAGCGCATCTCCTTATCTGAGTCACAAGGTGAACTGCTTCATTCTTAGAAACATCAGGCACATGATTAAGTTCAGTAATAGTTGTTGATGTGTGGTCACGGACTTTTAAGGTGCCCACTAGAGAATGTTGTAAGGCATAGCCATGACGTATTCCTTGTACAGCGCTGCGTAACCCTAGTAGCGCTTTAGAAATGTCAAGTAGTAGTAGTAGTATTCCCACCAATCTTGGTTCTTGCCTTCCAATAATGAAATCCATCTTCCAGTAACAAGTCTTTCCCTTTCTACAACTCAACAATCTCCATTCTGACAGGTTGACAGAAATTGATAGAATATTGAAAGTAGTTGAGTGAAAGGCGACAGAAGGTAGTTGCTGGTTGAGTGGAAGATGACAGAGATTAGTTGTAAATGGAGCTCATTCTGAGGAAAAGGATGTTACCAGTGGTGTTCTTGGGACAGTTCTTTTTAACATTTTTGTAAGCAATATTGATGAAGGGTATCTCTGTTTTTACCGCCAGCTGATTTCTACTGCGAGCTAAAAATGCTACTTCTGCTTAGTAAAAGACCCCCTAACATTGCTGAAAATGTGTTTGTAGAAATATAAAAGGTCAGTCTATACAAATTGTGTTTCTAAACAAACCAGTGTTCAGTAGTATTTCATATAATCTTATAACATGCATTCCATGTGTATTCTCCTGATAAATTGAGTTTGTAAATTTCCTCGGGGGATTACTAACTGTTGTAGAATTTTTCAGAGTTACTGGGGGGGAGAGGGGATGGAGAATAACAGTAGGGGTGGGAGGAGATCCCAGCCCAGAAGAAGGCTTAGTAAAGAGTAACTCACAGTTTGTGCTATAGTGGGGTGGAGTTAGAAGGTGATAAAAGTGATAGGATTGGGGAGCACGTGGTCTTTGGTTGCCTTCACCCCAACCAGGACCTGTGAAGAAAGGGAGTATCCTAGATAGACCCGATAACCTAAGGCTGATTAAAGAGGGGGTTTCAACCAACATGAACATTAACAAGAACAGCGATTTTAGAAAGCTATGTGAAGATAAAATGTTCTTCTCTACCCCACAGATGTGGAAACAGCTTACTATAATTGCTTCTCTCTCACCAAATGGCCCTGAGCAGTATCAGACACCCTCCACACATCCACCCCCCCCCCCCCCCCCCCCATCAACAACCCTCCCTGCAGCACCCTCCATCCCTGCCAGACTCATCCTCGAATCCACCCCACAGCAAGCACCCCCTCAAATCAGGACTCCTCCAGCCCACCACCACCATTGCTAGAGGTCTCAACATCTACTTTCAGCCTGGAGGAGGATAGTGGCAACAGAAAGTGGGCATTGTTCATGCCCCACTAGACCTCAAGGACTTCCAGTAAGGCTAGAGTTTTTATTTGGGGTGTGAAGGGCCTACTCAGGTTGGATTCTTAGATGCATAAATGCATCATAAGTACATAAGTATTGCCATACTGGGACAGACTGAAGGTCCATCAAGCCCAGCATCCTGTTTCCAATAGTGGCCAACCCTGGTTACAAGTACCTGGCAAGATCCCAAAACAGTACAATACATTTTATACTGCTTATCCTAGAAATAAGCAGTGGATTTTCCCCAAGCGTATTTTAATAATGGCCTATGGACTTTTCTTTTACAAGCTATCCAAACCTTTTTTAAACCCCGCTAAGCTAACTGCTTTTACTACATTATCTGGCAATGCATTCCAGAGTTTAATTACACATTGCGTGAAGACATATTTTCTCTGATTCTTTTTAAACTGACTACTTTCTAGCTTCATTGCATGCCCTGTAGTCCTAGTATTTTGGAAAGAGTAAACAAGTGATTCACGTCTACCTGTTCCACTCCACTCATTATTTTATAGACCTCTATCGTATCTCCCCTCAGCTGTCTTTTCTCCAAGCTGAAGAGCCCTAGCCATTTTAGCCTTTCCTCATAGGGAAGTCATCCCATCCCCTTTATCATTTTCGTTGCCCTTCTTTGTACCTTTTTTAATTCGAATATATCAGAGCTAGGTAGCTTTGGAAGGAGGAAAACACATGATGGGCACATGCTGTAATATGTTAAGGAGGCCCGGAATGTGTGTGCAAGCAGGGGGAGATTGTTATCAGGGGTACTTTCCATTGAGGGAGACCATCAGGGTGGCATTCAGGGTGGGTGAGCCTTGGGTCTGGAGGTTGCCACAGGGGTGGAGAGAAGGTTCCATGGAGGGTCTTCTAATTTTAGGGTAGTAGGGATGGGAGGGTCAGATGACAGAGAAGGTGATTGTGGGACTGCAGACAGTGGAGAGAGAGTGGTCAGGGGAGCCAGATATAGGGATTTACAGCTGCTTCTACAGTAGGCACTTTGGTGTGCCTCAGAGCAGGTGTACATTCCAACATCTTGGTTTCCAAATACTGATTTTCTGTGTGAATATATATCTATATTGCAGTCTTGTCCAGTCCACTCCTCGCCCTCATTCAATCCTCATGCCATCTTGCAATAGCTTTCCCACATATGAATGGCCCCTATTCTGAAATAATATTTAAACATCTGGGCATCTCCAGACATATAAATGCTGCTATTTGCACATGGGAATTTTTATAAAATAGCCATCTTAACCTATAAGAACAGAACTTATAGACTCTAGCAATAAGTTGCTTACATGCTGCAAATATAGTATAAAACAAAATGAAAACATCCGCATACACAACTACTGGGGCAAACATTCCCCACCTGGCCTCTATAGATATCACTATTATTACTCTTACAAAGGATCTAGCATATCAAAGACATGCAAAGTCCATAATGAAGAATCAAAAACCCTAATGCTGAAAGACCTTATAATATTCTCATAACATTGAATGGTATGCTCCTAAGCTAGCCTCTTTGAAAATTTACTAGGGCCAAGTACCAAAATGTATATACAATATTACACTGAACTCCTAAATTTGGAATCATAAAATGGGGAGGATTTAGGGTGGGTAAAAAAAGATTTTGAGCTTAGCACTGATTTTTAGTACTAGGCTCATAAATTGGCCTATAAACCTAGACAAATGAATGGCAGGCCTAAATATATAAGTGTAACTTTTGATATCCTAAATTAAGATGAATTTTCAGCTGAAGAAATTTACACTCCTAGATTTGGCTTAAAATAGAACACAAATCAGTTGGGTGGCCCCTGTATCTGATAGCATAGAATCAAGCACGTGGCAAGTGACCTCAATCATGCACTCCCAAACTCCTCCCATGTGTGAAGCATGGGGAGGATTGAATACCCAGATGCAGTGCTGGTCGCGCAGGTATTTTTCGATGGTAAGACCGTTGATCTTCTCTGAGTTCATTTTCAGCTACTTACAGGTGTTCACAAAGTTGGATCCACAATCAGAGCAGATCTGCTTGGCTGGACCACAGATTGAGAAGAACTTTCTGAGGGCATTGATGAAACTTGAATTGTCCATGGCCTCTATAATTTCAATGTGAACTGCGCGAATGCTCGTGCACTTGAACATAACAGACCATCATTTGCTGTTCACACTTCCTCCTCTGGTCTGTCTTGAAATGACTGGCTATGGTGCAAAGATGTCCAACCCAACATAGGTGAATGGTGGGTCAACACTGAGTTGTTCAGGCGGAAGGTCTGCCATCTTTTAGTCTTGTCCTTGCCCTAAGGCACAATCAGTTCTGTTCAACAACAGCACATCATTATCTTGGGCACTGAACTGTGGGGTGCCACAGAGATCCATACTGTCAACCATTTTACTTAATATCAATATCAATTTTTTGTTTGTATACCGCTGTATCCCCTAAAATGATTCACTATGGTCCACAGTAAATTATCCTGTGCAGGTATATACTATTACTTAAGGCATTCAACAGACAACACAAATGATTAACATAAGGTTTTCTTCATGAGTGTTTCAGACATGTAAAATGGATCGAACATGTGCATCAGCCATTAGTTGTCAAAAAGGAAGGCGTTCAGTTTTTTTTCTAAAAGTAGAGTAGGAGGACTCAAGACGGATTGTGGTGGGTAGGGATTTCCATTGAGGAATGGCCATGAATGAAGAATTTAAAGAAGTGGACATTTTTTATGCTCAGGGAACAGAATATTAAAGATATCGTAACCTTGCAGAGTGACCAAACATAAAGTCTTTGAAGATATTAATTAGCATTTCTGAGGCTGATCCATATGTGATATGGAAGAGTAGGCAAGTAGTTTTGAAGAGGATTCTTTTCTGAATAGAAAGCCAATGTAGTAGTTTCAAGTAGGGTGTGATTCTGTCAAGTTTTCACAATCTGAAGATCAAATATGCCGATGTGTTCTGTATAAGTTGGAGTTTGGTCATCAAATTTGTTGGCAGGCCGTTGGCTCCTGCTGCCATCACTGCAACGGACCATTGCCTGGCTGGGATCTGGCCCGATCTCTTCGCCTTTTGCTTAGTGGGCTGCCACGGTGCTCTGGTCTTCTTTTGGCCAGTTCCCTGCGTCGCTGTGCGTCCCTGAGGGTGGCCGATGCCGGGAGGGTTGGAGATCGGGCCTGCAGCACCGCGTGTCACTTCCACAGCGGCGAACTCGAGCGTGAGAGAGATGTTGGTGGTGGAGTCGAGCAGTGGACGTTGTCAGCGCTGGATCCCTGAGTTGTTCTTGGTGCTGCAGTCTCTTCGCGGGAGGTGTTGCTGGAGGTGCAATGGAGCCGCGATCCTGTCAGCGGAAGTGGAGCACAGGGCGATGGTACCAGAGGTGGGCTGCGTGGTCCCAGAACAGGCCCAGCTTTCCAGGGCTCTGCGTCACCTGATAGCTGCGACCTTCGTCGGAGGAACTGTAGTGGTTGCTTGGGGAGCAGCTTTCATCTTCTTCTGCAGCCTGCATATTCGCATCGGTCTGCTGGATCGGTTTCATCTCTCATCCTGTTGCCTCTGTCCATTCCTCTATATCCTCGGCAGGCAGCGAAGGAGGGTTTAGCCACTCGGGCTCCGAATCTCATCTGAAGACCTTCCTACCATCATATTTATGGCCCATTTTGGACATTCTCACCTTTCCTTTTTGTTTCTTTTATCTAATCAATTTCTGCTTTCCCTTCCCTTCTCCTTTTGATTCTCTGCCCTCTTAACTGTCATTGTACTTGATTTCACAGTTCATTGTAAGCCGCTTTGAGGCTGCTTTAAGTAGTATAAAGCGGGGTATAAATGTTCTGAAATAAATATTGTAGAAAATGTTTAGCATCATATCTATGTTAGTTGAATGTTCTAATGCATGCTAATTACATAGTATTATATCTCTATTATTTGAATTCCAGTGCTGTTAAATATGTATATTCACAATCGACCGTAACCTCTCACTAGAGTCCCAAGTAAAATCCACCATAAAGAAAATGTTTTTCTCAATGTGGAAACTCAAACGCGCGAAACCATTCTTCCCGAGGGAAATATTTCGTAACCAGATACAGTCAATGGTACTAAGCCACGCAGACTACTGTAATGGAATCTATGCGGGATGCAAGGATCAAATTATAAAGAAACTTCAGACAGCCCAAAACACAGCAGCCAGGCTTATATTTGGAAAAACGCGTTTTGACAGCACCAAGCCACTGGCTACCAATCAAAGAACGTATCACTTTCAAAATCTGCACAACTGTTCATAAAATTATTTACGGCGAGGCACCAGGATACATGACAGACCTCATCGACCTGCCATCCAGAAACACCACAAAATCAGTACAATCATACCTAAACCTCCATTACCCAAATAGCAAAGGACTCAAATACAAATCCACCTATGCATCCAGCTTTTCCTACTTAAGTGCACAACTATGGAACGCACTACCAAAAGCAGTAAAAACTACGCTTGACCACCTAAATTTCCAGAAAGCATTAAAGGCAGACCTGTTCAGAAGAGCATACCCCACCAACCCAACATAAAAATACTTGGATACTTGCGACATAACTTAACCAAAGACCGTAACGGTGTCTTGTCTGGGAAGAAAGTGAGCCCTTAGGTCCCGTGAGGCCCCGAAGGACCTCAGAGGACAGCCGTGCAACCCCAAGTCTTCACCCGTGGCGACCGCCGTTCACCGAGGGTTGAGCCCCCAGCTGCAGGCGGCCAACGGGACTTCCGGAACCGCGGGGTTGACGGACTGACCCAGCACTGGAACCGGGAGCGGAGAGAGCAAGTGGAAAGTCAGAGAAGTCCAGGAACAGGCAGCAGGTCAAGGTAGGCGGCTAACAGAGTCGTCCAAAAACAGGCAACAAGTCAGGGCAGGCAGCTATCAGGGTTGTCCAGTAACAGTCCAAAGGTCAAACCAGGAAAACAAGGGAATGCACAGAGAACAGGAGCACACGAAGACTGGCCTAGGGAAACAGAACCTGAAGCAACGTCCTGTTTCAGCCCCGCTCCTTAAATACTGTCAGCATTCAACCGCCCAGCCCCATCCGACATGGCCGGCCAATCGGAACCCGGCTACTGAAGAAATCCCTCTGGTTGTTTCTGTCCGGCCTCTCAGGCAGAGCTACAGCACCGGCATCCCAATCTGGTTCCTCTGAGGCGGAGCTTCGGGTTCCCGTGCCCGAAAATGGAGAAGACGCCGGCCATCGCGTCTCAGCGCCATCTTCCCTGCTAGTGCAAGCGCGGACTCCGTAGCCGACGGCTGAGAGCCTGGAAGCCGCGATCTCCGGCCTACGGGCCCGGCCGTGGACAGGGCAGCTATCGCCGTGATGGGTCCTGGCTTTTGGCTGCGGTTCTATAAAGGCCGGCCATCGCCGCAAGGAATACCGGCTCGACCCCGACTGTACTCGAGATAGCTGGCCATCCGGGGAACCATCGGGTAAGTCCTCTCTGGCTGCAGAAATTTTTAATTTATATGCAGTTTTATATAGTTATACCTTTTCACATCCGATAAGAATTTCTGATGAAGGCACAGGCCGAAACCCAGACTGTGTAGAGTCCTTGCATCAGTGGATGGCTGCCTTAATCCTGATTATGTCATTGCTTGTGGATGCCTGCAATAAAGTTTTGAACAGTCTCTCCTTTCTCATCATCTTGGTCATTCCTACTCCTTTGCTTTGGTCTTGCTGACTATGTGGGATTGCTTGTCTTTTTTTCTGTTTGACTACTTATAACTGGACATGGTAAAAAGGCAAAGTTCTGTGCATAGGAAATAAGGCATGGAGGCTTGTCCTTAGGAAGACCTTCTGACTTTTCCGCTTTTGAAAGGAAGAGGGGACAAAGTGGAGAGTTTGCTGATAAGCAATCCATATAGTTTGAAAGTCTGTGTATCTCTTCCTTATAACTTTGAAATGGATGGGCCTAACTCTACCAAACTTGGTATACAGGTAAGGCAACATCAGAGTTTTCCATGGTTCAAAGTTGGTGAGTAGTTCAGAAGGCAGTGTATAAGAGGGAGGCAAAAAAAAAATAATGGAGGTTACCTAGAATGTTGCATTTTCTACATCTTTTTCTCTTTCTTGCTTTTCAAACTTTTTGAATAGGGCCAGCCTTCCTTCCCTGGAAAGTCATTTGCATCACACAATGTGGAAGTATATACATGTAAAGACAGAAATGTAAGTTTCTATTTATGTCCTGTGTTTTAGTACTTATTGCATACTATCGATTTGATATCTACTGTGCTCCCATTTCAATTCCCTGCAATTTGGTTACTCACTTTGATTTAGTCTCTCATAGACATGGGAACTATTCAAAGCAGTCCTTGATTGATGTTGAGAAAATGACTTCTTTGATTCTGTAATCAATAGCCTTTTCAGCAAGCTTATATTAAGTATGCCTAAAACTCTGCAAAGGAGACCCTCTAAATTATATTCTTTAATCAAATTCATTGCAATATACTAGAATGGAAATTTTTTTCTACTGATTACCCATTCAAACCTCTTTTATGAAAGATGTACCTATTTACATTTGCTCTCTCAGCAGGAAATGAGTAACTGCATATGCAGAAAAGTTGCACAATGTCTATAACACTGGTGTAAAAAAAAAAAAAAAAAACCCAAAACCTAAAACTACTCATATCAGGGCTTTCTTTAGCCTCACATATATATCTGATTTCTAGACTTGTGGCTTAGGGCTTCTCTTCTTTCCATTTGCCAGTGATCCATATAGTGGTAATGGTGGCACTGGCCACTGTATATTCTATATTCAGTAAATGGTGCCCGATGCTATTCTATATAGGGTGCTCTAGGATGAGCACTCTTTATAGAATGCCATTGGTCACTGAATTCTGCACCCAGCTTTGGGTGTGAGGACTTAAACCAACTAAAACCAGGTATAAATCTTGGTGCACAAGTTGGGCGTGCTTCAATAATATTGGGGTATTCTATAAAATTGATTGCAATTTTCTGACTCACCCATGCCCTTCCCATAGTAATGCCCCCTTTGCAGTTGCACACAGATACACTTAGGTGCTATTCTATAACTGGGCATATATGTTTATTTCCACACCGATCTGCAGTTTCAGCCCATTTTGGCACCTTGCATCCATTGGAACATGTTTTCATGCCAATTCCAGGCTCCGCTCATTCTGCCTTGCCTCACCCTATGCCTGGAACAATCTTCCTCAACCCCTACGCCAAGCCCCCTCCCTACCCATCTTCAAATCTCTGCTTAAAACTCACCTCTTCAATGCTGCTTTCGGCGCCTAACCTATCGGGAAACATAGTAAGCCCTATCAGATCGACTCTACACTTGTCTTTTAGATTGTACACTTGTCTCTAGACTTACACCTGTCTTTTAGATTGTAAGCTCCTTGAGCAGGGACTGTCCTTCCATGTTAAATTGTACAGCGCTGCGTAACCCTAGTAGTGCTTTAGAAATGTTAAGTAGTAGTAGTAGTAGTAGAATTAGCACCTGTCTTTAGGCACAATTTATATATAACCTGGGGTAGGGAAAAAGTGTTTGTTTAAAAAAAAAAAATTTTTAACCTGGGTCCAGGGGCTATCTGCCCCATGTCTGGGCCATTTCTGGCCCTGCAAGAGATGCTGATGGCCAGTGGTTTCATTGGTGACCAGCAGAACATTGCCCTGGGGGTCCAGAGGCATTTTGGGACCCTCTGAGCGGAGACCGCTTCAGGTGCAACCTTCCTGGATGCTCTCTAGTGTGGAAATGAGGTTTCCTGAGCTGGTGGCACTCAGGAAAATGGCTGGTCTGGGCCTGGTTGGGTCTCCACACATACAACCCTGAATCACTACTTACTTCTTCGGCTCTGATAATTTAAGTCATCCACCTTATCCATCAGTTCTTTCTTCACCCTGCTTAATTCCATCATCTGGCTTTCTATCATTGTCAGGGCATCTATATGCTTATCAACTCTTGCTTCAGTGTCCTCAAGGTGGTGGCTCACCTCCAAGATACCTGACCGAAGATCTGTTGTCTTTGAGGAAATTTCCACTCTCACTGCCACTATCCAGCTTATAATCGAAAAAGAAAAACGCATATATTTCAACCCAAATCGGGAGATGGGCGTTTGTCTCGCAAAGGCGCCCAAATCGGTATAATCGAAAGCCAATTTTGGGCATTTCCAACTGCACTCCGTCGCAGAAACGAATAAAGTTGATCGGGGGTGTCGGAGGCGGAACTGGGACGTGGTTATCAGCCGAGGAGAGATGGGCGTCTTTAGCTGATAATTGAAAAAAAAAAGGTGTTTTTACCGCGATTTTGGGTCACTTTTTTTGGACCCATTTTTCACGAACAAGTCCCAAAAAAGTGCTCCAACTGCCCAGATGACCACTGGAGGGAATCGGGGATGACCTCCCCTGACTCCCCCAGTGGTCACTAACCCCCTCCCACCAAAAAAACTCCACTTTAAAAACTTTTTTTCCAGCCTGTATGCCAGCCTCAAATGCCGTACCCACCTCCATGACAGCAGAATGTGTTCGATCCTGTCACAGCCTTTCCCTGGGTCAGATGTGGCTCTCGGGTGCAGTACAGGGTCACATCAGCATTGCATTGTGGTGGGTGTAGGGTATTGGGCTCCGTGATTTCATTAGCTTGTGTTACAGTCTCACGATGTTGGTAGTTGGTAGGCTCTTCTCCCATGGTGCTTTTCCCCCTGCCTATTGGGTCAGAGTGTGCCCTGTTGTGTTTCCTGTTGTAGTCCATGCGGTAGTGGCCATTTTTGTGAGCCAGTTTTAGTTCCCTTTCCTGTGTTAGCCACGTTAGAGAACTTAGTTCTTACCTTGAATGTGGCTGAAAGAGGGCATTGTACAGCATTCTGCCAGCTCTGACCTACTGCTCATCTCAGTACCAGGGAGACTCGTTGCCAGTGGGGCACAACCTCTGATCTGCAGTTAACTGTGAGTAAAGGCGGTTATTCCAATAAAGGACATTTTCGGAGAGATTAGTCTTCAGGTGTCAACTGGTGTGCCAATGTTTTATAGCAGCAACCAGTCCTAGAGGCCTGCTTGTATGCAGGTCCCTGGAGCACTTTTAGTGGGTACCGCAGTGCACTTCAGCCAGGTGGCCCCAGGCCCATCCCCCCCCCCACACCTGTAACACTTGTGCTGGTAAATGGGAGGCCTCCAAAACCCACTGTACCCACATGTAGGTGCTCCCTTCACCCCTAAGAGCTATGGTAATGTTGTACATTTGTGGGTTTTGGGGAAGGGGGTTGGGTGTTCAGCACCCTTGGTAAGGGAGCTATGCATGTGGGAGCTTTTTCTGAAGTCCACCACACTGACCTAGGGTGCCCAGTTGGTGTCCTGGCATGTCAGGGGGGCGAGTGTACTATGAATCCTGGCCCCTCCCACGACCAAATGGCTCGGATTAGGACGTTTTTGAGCTGGGCATTTTTAATTTCCATTATCGCTAAAAAAAACAAACACCCAGCTCAAAAACGTCCATTTTTTCGAAAATACGGTTCAGCCCGCCCCTTCACGGACCCGTTCTCGGAGATAAACGCCCATGGAGATAGGCATTTGCGTTTGATTATGCCCCTCCACATCACCTTTAAGAATTTGGAGCAGATCTTGAATCTTGCTTGGTGAGATCTGCTCATCTGATACTTGTTCCAGCAACAAGTCCCCTTTGTTTCACTTCTTGGTCCTGCGACTCCACTCATTTTAGAAGCCTCATGTCAAGGAAAGGTTACTGTGGAGTAGGAGAACTTCCCAATCACAAACATCTATATTTAGGCTTCCTTTCTCCCCCTCATACGTAGTTTTAAAAAAATAATAATTTACAGGTGAGTGCTATGGAGCGCTCAGCTCAGGTTCCTATCTAAGTTGGTGATGTTGCTTCCTTCTGGCTCCAAGAGGGTAACTCTATAAAGTAGGTGCTAACATTTACATGCTGATTACATGTGTAAATTATTAGAATACTGGCATGTACAACATGTGCATAAATACCACATATGTGCCTACATGCTATTCTATAACTACACGCATATCATCAATAGCACATAGTTTGCAGGTGGGTATACACATAGGCAGAGCATGGCCAGGGCATACAACTATGCATATAACATAGAATACTATAAGTTACATACATATCTCCTATAACAAGGCACATGTACTTACATCAACTCTATGGCTGCATTAAGAGCTCATTTCTAAGCACATACGCATAAACCTGGTTACTCTAGTAGGTATCAATTTTCCTTTAGAGAATAAGCTCCTTTAAGCCCTTATTATAGACACAGAGTTATAGAATTGTCCCTCAAGAGTCTTATGAGCCAGGAGAGCCAGCCATGAGTGAGAGTGAGCAATGGGGGCTGTTGGAAGTGGAGAGAATAAAAATAAAATGGGTGTTCAAAAAAGAGAGGGGTGTCGGTGAGTAATAGGGACTGTGAATAGTGGAAAACAAAATACCTTCTATGGCTGTTTGCCTTATCTTCCCCCTCCTCCCCTCCAAACAAACCCCCAGATTCTATTGCATGAGTAACTTAATTAGTTAACAAGCCAATCAGCGCCGATAATTGCCACTTAACAGGAATTTTCTTTATTTATAGCAGTATTTGTATCCCACAATTTTTCACAAATATATTGGCTCAAAGTGGCTTACATTATTACAGCCAGAAAAAGTTACATAGTGGCTTACATGACTTTGATACATGATAGTATTTTGCATGATTGATGACTATAAATGTTGACACATAGTTTCTTACTAATGTTCAGCTTATTGACACTAATTGACATTAATTAGAATTTATATGCAGAACTGTCTAAGCGTATTCTATAATGTGATGTGAGTAAATTCTAATCGCATCGTTGAAAAGGGGGCATGGCCATGAGCAGGTCATAGGCATTTCTCAAAGCTTTGCGTGTTCTTACAGAATACACCCGGTCCATGCCTAATTTAGGCATTGGGATTTTGCATCAAGTTTTACTTGGCATAACTGCCCATGACTAAATTTGGTCACACAGATGGGCACTTGGCATATTCTGTAATCCGCATGGGAATTTAGGCTTATTCAAAAATGTATTGCAGTTGAGGAAATTGCTTAGTATTCAGTGTATGGTACCAAAGTAAACTGTTGTCCATCAAAATAAACTGTTATTTATCAGGAAAAACTGCAAGCCAGTTTTTCCACTGATTTTCTTTTAGTTTTGTTCATTTTGAAATAAATATGGATACATTCTCAGGAAAAATAAAATCAGAAAAACTGAACATGAAGGACACTGAACTGTGGGAAATGGATCTCTTCACTAGGATCTGCTGCCTATTTCCAGATGATCCAGCTTATTCTTATGAAGCAATATCAGGAGCAGCACAAGAACTACATGAGAGAGAGACATTTCCAAAAGCTGTTGAACTTATGTATGCAGGCCTAAGGGGGGTCAATGCAGTTCAAGTCACAACACTTAAACATAGGAGGTATGTTGAGTTCAGACACTCCTTACTGGGAGATATCCAAGACTGCATGGTTTAATATATTGACTGAACCCAGAATTTTCAGTGCTCTTTCTTCTCAAGGAGTTCAAGACCCAAAGATGTGGTCCCTAAAGCTGTGGGAGAGGGAATGGGTTCTAGAGTCACCATGTAAAGCTTTGGGGTTGGAATCTTGTACATATTCAATCTGGCAACTCTCATTCAGTCCTTTGGTATTTTCGCATATTTCTATCCAGATGACATTCTTCTCATTTATCCGACTTACCATTCTTTCCCCACAATTTCTCCACTTCAGACATGTCTGGATTCAGTTGCCAAGTGGTTGTCTGAACACCATCTTGTGCTCAATGCTGACACAACTGTTGCCTGTTGGTTCTCTGGTTCCTCTACTCCACCTTCTTCTCCTATCTCCCTTCTGGGCACATCTATCACCCCAGTCTCCCATTTTCATTATTTGGGGGTTATCCTGGACTCCTCCCTATTGTTCCTACCCCAGATCACACATTTATCCAAGTTTTCCTTGTTTGCTTTCAGACAGTTGAGGGCCATTCGCCACTTCTTTGGATACAATGTTTCACTCATTTCTTTCATTTTTTTACCTCTCGTCTGGATTACTGCAACATCATCTATGCAGGATTACTGGCCACTATTTTGAAAAGATTACAAACCCTCCAAAACACAGCCATCAGATTGCTGTGTATGGCCTGTTGTATTGACCACCGAATCCTGCTGTTAATACACTACCACTGGCTTCCCATTGAATACTGCATCACTTACAAAATTGCATTATTAACTTTCAAAGCTTTCAGGGTGGGCTTCCTTGACTATTTAGCCAGTCTTACTATTCCCTACTCACCACTTAGGGTACTTCACTCTCTTAATGATCACTATTAGTTCTTCCCAGTCCTAAGTGTGCATGTTTAGAATCTACCCAACACTGTGCTTTTTTCTTCCTTGCCGGAGCAATGGTGAGATGTGTACCTGGGAACATTTATTTGAAGTCCACTGCAGTGCCCCCTAGGGTGCCCCACTGCTCTCCTGGGATGTCTGGGGAACCAGTCTAGTAAAAATGATGGCCCCTCCTACAACCCAATGGCTTGATTTTCTACATTTTTCACTTGGACATTTTTTTTTTTTTTTTCGAAAATGGACCAAAAAGATACACAGAGTACAAAAATGTCTAGCAAATATCCATTAAAAAAAACCGATAGACTTTTTTCTGTTGTGAAAATGGCTATATCCCTTCCCCCCCCCCCCCCCCCCCCCCCCCCCCTTGAATTTTGGATATTTCTAGCAAAAGCTTCAAAGTTGGACTTACACTGCATATCGAAAATTCCTCTATGGCTTTTATGTTCCTATAATGTCAAAGGCTTTACTGTAAACTGGACAGACCGTGATCTATTACTATGGTTACTTCATCAAAGAACAGAAATAAAATCAAAAACTATTAGGTGATACCTTTTCATTGGGCTAAGTACATGTGGTAAGTAAATTAATGGAAATGCTTATAAAACAATGAGGCTTCTCTAGAATCCAGTGGATTGCAGGACCTGAGGCAGCATGGTCTTACTAGAGGCAGGTCTTGCTGGACAAATCTAATTAATTTCTTTGACTGAGTAACCAGACAGTTGGATCTGTTATATACTTAGGGATTGATATTCAAAGCGATGTGAGCCAGCAGGAGAGGCTCCTAACCGCTTAAACCACTTGGGGTCAGTTATCCACTGGCACTTAACCAGACAGTGCCACTGAATATCAGCATTAATCGGCCATTTTGGAACCTGGCCACAGAGGGAATGATGGAGGCAGAGCCTGGAAGGAGCCAGAAGTTTTGCGAGTGCTGGCAATATTCATTACCACTGCCCACAAAGCTAAAAAAGCTAAGCCTGCTTAGCTGTGCAGGTACTGGCACTAAATATTGGATGGTACCTGTAAAACTTCTGTGTAGCTAATCCAATGACTCCCACTTTCTGACTCCCCTCCATCTGTTCACATTTATCATCAACCCTCTCTTGTTCTGATCGTCCCCATACCCCCTCCCCACCATGTACAATCATTCCCCCTTTCTGAGTCCCCTACTTGGGTCCCCCACCCCACCAGGGTTCTAATCCCCCTGATCCCCATGCCAGTCACCCCCTCCAATCCATGACCCCCCCTGTAGATCTGAACCTCCCCTATCCTTCACCAAACTAAACGATCTGCCCGCAACCCAAAAACTACCCCCTCCCCGCACCCTCTGTATCTCCCCATCACCCCTCTTCAGCCTAGGGACTTACTCTGGGTTGATCCCTAGTGGCTAGTGGAATGGAAGCTGGAGCAGTTCCCTTTCTGCTCCTGCTCTGTTGGCTCCAGTTAGCAAAATGACAGCACACCTAGCAGTAGTCTCGTCAGCGCCCCTAGAATAAGTACGACTCCCCATGCTACTCTGAGGTGACCAAAAGGAGGCACCCTTTTCTAGAATAACCCCCATATATTCACAAAATATCTCACTTTAGTCACAGATATACAATTTGGATAGAACCTTACCAACTACAGAATAAATTACACTATATTAGAAACAGAAATATTCAGACAAAACTAGAACTGGAAACCCCAAGAAGCTGGATTATGCCTGCAATACAGCATTAGAGAAATAGAAACAGGAATGCATTTCATAATCTATTGTGCCAAATAGAAAGATGCCAGAGGTGCTGCACATTCAAATCCCCATAGGTTGACATACTCAGATCACTAAAGCAGCAAAAATACATGTTTTTTTCTACCTTTATCGTCTGGACAGCTCAGCCTCTGAAGCCCATCTCTCCCACATTTTGCAGGATCTGAGTTATGTGCTGGCTGCAACATGTGCCTCCACATTCTCCCATGAGTCTGTGGGGCTTGGCTGAAGACACTGCTTCTCTCATGGGGGGGAGGACGGGACACTCTATATATGTATTTGGGGTATGTAGAGCCTGGGTTATTTCATTAATATTTGGGGACCCTGGATCAATTTTAGCAGGCAATGAAAAAAATGCCAGACTGAGTACCACGAAGTCTCCGTGAAAAAACAAACAAACCTGTGCAGATGTATTCCTTTGATGTCAAGATAATACTAAAAAATGATACAAACAAAGATCAGTTTTAATAGTCATTGAATGGGTTACTGCTATGCAGATGGGGCAGTTTCTTCAGCTTTCATTCAAACATGTAAAGCCCTCGAAAATCACCCAGATTTTGTTCTAGCCCAGTAGACAGTCATTCTGACTGGGCATGAAGTTCAAAGGATCAGGAGGAAACCAAAATGTCAAAAAATGGAAAGAAACCATTCTGTTCCCTTGACTCAACATACCTCCCCCTTATCTTCCTTAGTAACAATTATATATCAGCTGTTAGTGTCTATTTACTGTCATCTCTTTCTGTTTAATATCTTCTGCTTTGCCAACAACAGCTGTGCTGATCTCTACATCTGCGAGCACAGCACAGCTTGGCTCATTATTATCTGTGGCTACTTATGCTTCAGAATCACAGGGTAGAAACCCAACAGGTGCCTTGATGGTTCTTCCTCTTAATAGGCAGTGGTGGATTCCACCAACATGGCAGCCTCTGGTGAACATAGACATGCCTGGCAATTGTTTCATATGATTAAGGGGATGGCATAACTCATGTGAGGAAAGGCTAACAAGATTAGAGCTCTTCAGCTTAGAAAAGAGATGGCTGAGGATGGATATGATTGAGGTTTACAAAATCCTGAATGGAGTAGAGCAGGTGGATGTGCTCTTCAATTACTCTTTGAAAAAGTACAGTAAGAGACCTATAGTAGCACTTTTAAAACAAAGAAGAAAAAATATTTTTTTTCTCTTAATGCATAGTTAAGCTCCGGAACTCATTGCCGGAGGATGTAGTAAAAGCAGTTAGTGTAGCTCAGTTTTAAATACATTTGGATAAATTCCTAAAGGTAAAACTCAATAAACCATGATTCCCTGGGGGTAGGTAACATGGAATCTTGCTATGTTTTGGGGGTTCTGTTGCAAGCAGGATACTGGGCGAGATGGAACTTTTGTCTACTCAGTATGACAATTCTTATGATTTAGATACACTCCTGGGGGAAATCTGTGCAAAAAAATTGAAAATTCTGAAAAATTCTGCCCACTTTATTTGTAATATTTTTGTGCAGAGGTTTCCCATTATAAGGGATAGCAACTCCTGCTAGGCATGAATACCCCCACCACCACCACCACCACCACCACCACCAGAGTTCCCATGCATCTTCCTGCAGACCTCCACCCCATTCGTATACATGGCCAGCGCAACACAATAAGCATGGTAAGCATGGCAGAAGGGCACCAACCTCTGAAGGGCATCACAAGCCATGCTTACCGGCAGCTGCAACTCCCTGTCCCAGCCCTCTTTTCAGCTGATAGTTCAGGCCCCAGCCGCAGCTCCCAGTCTCCACCTGCCCACTCTCAGAGCCCTCGAAAACCCCCTTCTCATTTCTGCCACCCAGTGCCCTGCATTTAAAATCTTTTGAACTGGCAGCACAGCACCAGCGTCTGTAAAAGAAGCAGCTTGCCTTGGAACTTCCCTCACTGTGTCCCGCCCTCCTATTTCCGCGCAGAAGTTGTTGAAGGCTTGGGTCACTTGATCCCATAAGTAGGTTCTCTTGCAGCAGCCAATCGGGGATGAGTGGCAATTTCTCAAGTACCATGATCTGTAAAATGCAAACATATAATAATCATTGACAGGCTAAAACTGTAAGCTACAGCAGAGCAGAAAAGAAGCAATAGAAATAGTTAAGAATCTAGAAGCACCGTGTTCAAAACTTGGGTCATATGATTCCGAGATTGGGTGCTCTTGCAGCAGCTGATCAAGAACAACAGGTGACACATTCTCAGGTACCACACTGTTGTTCAAGGCTTGGGTCACGTGACCTCAGAATTGGGCATTCTTGCAGCAGCTGATCAAGGACAAGAGGCCCACGATCTCAGGTACCACTCTTTCAGGCAATAAGCAGCCTCAGAGTCCATCCTGGAGGCTCCTTCCTCTTGCTTCTGTTATAAAACTGGTGCTTAGCGTGCAGCATCAGCACACCTAACTGAAGGTGTCAAGTTATAGTATTGTCCCCAATGTCTTAAGCAATTCTACTAAAACTGCTGGTGATACAATGTTTAGTTTCAAAGACTACACCAACTAATAAATGGGCAGAAAAGTAAATCTCATTGCACAGGGCAGGAGATTTCATTGGCTGAAGTAGCAGATTTAACCTATTAACCTAGAGGTAGTAGGTTCTGTCTTAGTGCCATATATACTTACAAGCAATATTATTTATCTATTTAATTTCATGGGTAAAATGTATTAGACATAAAAGATTCCACAGATGGGATACCCCAATCCACATTGGTTAGCTAAAAATCTACCACCAATCACACCTTCCCTTCATTCTCACCTTATGTATATATAGTAGATCCCTGTCAAGACTGCCTGTTTTGAATGTCTGTAGTTCACAATGAAGTGGGTAGAAGTGCCACTACTTCTTTCCAAAAGTCCCATAAACCTTTCCCCATATGCTCTGCATTTCAGTTCCTTAACATTAATTTTTACGGAAGGAATTACTCCGTCCCATTTTCTATATTTTCTAGGGATATGCTTTCATTGGAAATGAAACAGAAATTTTTAAGATAATTTCATGTTTCACTTCCTTTCATTTTTAAAATTAAATTAGAAAAGAACAAAATTGTGTTTGACTTTGTAAAAAAAAAAATACAAAATAAGACCTTTCCGAGTCAATGCCATAGAAGAAGATGGCACTGAATGACCATTTAGATCATTTGTTACAAATAAAAGATCCCGCACTTCAAGGCAGGGTGGGTATTAGGTGGGTGTAAACAAGGCAGTTGCCTTGGGTCCCCATGTTATAAGGAGCACCAAGTCTGCCTATATATGAAGGAGATATTCTCAGCAAAAACATCCCAGCACTATCTCAAATTTCAAATGAATGTCAGCACTCATCAAAAATGACTCTTAGAAGCGTCTTTAATATCTTCTTTTATATAAATATTTGTACTTTCATAGCAAAATCTTCAAAGGCTTGAACATCATATAGCAATTTAACAATTATGCAGACCACCAACAAGGACCATGTTTCATCTCTGCTTCAGGGTTGGTCTTCGGCATGTATCTCTCTCATAATGGAATCTGCACATTCATAAAGATGAAGGAGATGGGGCCTGCCAGAGGACTATAGGGCTCCTTTCCAAATTTCTGCCCCAAGCAAATGGAACCCATGTGGGTAGAGTGATGCTGGCAAAAATGGAGAAAGCATTCCTGCTATCCAGGCAGCCAGCTACTGAAGCGCTAGTGATCATCCACGGTATAGTTAACAAAGCCCAGAGTTACAAGAAAGTCCAATCCTGGATTTCAAAATCTATCAACTTTGCTAAAAAGGAAGGAATACCTCAAGAAGGTGCTGGAAGCATAGGAAGATGACAGCTAAATTAAAAGTAGCTATGACAGAGCAATAAATCTTTATGCTAAGAAAGTAAATAAACATAGGAGGAAAACTAGACCAATGTGGCTTTTCCAAAAAGGTGCTGCTACACAAAAATATCAGTCAATCTCTAAAGAAGCAGCAGCTCCAAAATGACATCCAAAACCGCCTTTAAACAGGAAAAAAGGCCTCAAGAGCTCACAGGTCTAAATCTTAGTAGACCTGAATCTTAGTAGACTCCTTCAGGTCTACTAAGATTTAGACCTGTGAGCTCTTTGAGGCCTTTTTTCCTGTTTAAAGGCGGTTTTGGATGTCATTTTGGAGCAGCTGCTTCTTTAGAGGTTTTCCAAAAAGGTGACCAAAAGTAAGGTCAAAAACTAATTTAAGATTCAAAATATACAAAGTATTTTAAAGAGAAGAAAGAATTTCTAGTGAAGCTGAAAGTCACACTCTGAAAGTGTTCAGGATGGCAAAGGAGTGAGTGGGGAAAAATATAATTCAAATGTTGTTTGCCAGTGTAACACAGCATGCAGTCAGATAATAGTGGGCAGAAAGAAACTGAGGACAGAGGCTGGAAGGAGAGATAGAGAGATGTGTAAGAAAAGAAAGCTAGGAAAAACTGGCAGGGTAAAGAGTAGATGCCTGATGATAGGGAGTAGCTAGACAAAGAGCAGAAACAGGTAAAAGAGGAAGTTTATGGAGGATTATAGAAGGGGGTTTTGAGAGGTAGGTTAAAAGAGGAAACAAAGGGAAGAAAAAGAAGTGGGAAAAGAAAAATGAAAACTGAAGTGGAAAAAAATGTTACAGACCCTAATAGATTTTTTAACACATTTTTAGAATCATTAGGTTTTGATTTTCCTCAATTTAGTCACACTTATAAAAGGGGTCACCACCTTGATCTTTTTGCTTTGCGTTTAAGAGATTTATCGGAATTGTTTTCCTACAGACATACGTAAGTACATAAGTATTGCCATACTGGGAAACACCAAAGGTCCATCAAGCCCAGCATCCTGTTTCCAACAGTGGCCAATCCAGGTCACAAATACCTGACAAGATCCCAAAAAAGTACAAAACATTCTATTTGCTTTATTAGCTGCTACAGCACACTGAACAGAAGGTTTCAACATATCATCAATGACGACACCTAGATCCCTTTCTTGGTCCATGAGTCCTTGGTCCATGACTCCTAACGTGCAACCTTGCATGACGTAGCTATAATTCAAGTTCCTCTTTCCCACATGCATCACTTTGCACTTGCTCACATTAAATGTCATCTTCCATTTAGACGCCCAGTCTCGTAAGGTCCTCTTGTAATTTTTCACAATCCTCCCGTGATTTAATGATTTTGAATAACTTTGTGTCATAGGCAAATTTAATTACCTCACTAGTTACTCCCATCTCTAGGTCATTTATAAATATGTTAAAAAGCAGCGGTCCCAGCACAGACCCCATAATTTGGGAATCAGATATATATGCATATGATATCACTGTTCTGCTGCCAGTTTCTAATACTGTAGGCTAAACTATTATCAGGGTCCAGAATTATTTGGACTTACTGGATAATTGGGTACATGAGCATTCCTCGAAACTGAATCAGGATAAAACCAAGTTCTTGTTGCTAGATACCCAAGATGATATTTGGAATAGACAAATGCTGGAAGTATTAGATGTTATTATTCAAGAGGAAAAATTGATCAGAACCAATATTGATCTAGTATTAGTCCATTTCTGCAAGAAAAAAAAAATCTAAAGATCCATAACAAATACAAGAATAGAATAATCTGGTCTTTAAAACACATGGAACAGCATTTTAGAAAGGACAGTCAACTTAGAATAAGGTCATCAAGGTTGGTACATTGCCAGTGGTGCTAGCATTTTAGAACAGGATCTGATGACATATAGCCAGTTCTAAAATAAGAACATAAGAATAGCCATGATGGGTGAGACCAGTGGTCCATCTAGCCCAGTATCCTGCTTCCAACAGTGGCAATCCAAGTCACAAATACCTGGCAAACCCAAATAGTAGCAACATTCCACGCTACCAATCCCAGGGCAAGCATAGCAGAGTATGGACTTTTGTTCCAGGAACTTGTCCAAACCTTTTTTAAACCCAGATATGCTAACCGCTGTTACCACATCCTCCGGCAATGAATTTCAGACCTTAACTATTCTTTGAGTGAAAAAATAATTCCTCCTATTTGTTTTAAAAGTATTTCCACGTAATTTCATTCAGTGTCCCCTGGTCTTTGTACTTTTTGAAAGAGTGAAAAATCAATTCAATTTTATCCATTCTATACCACTCAGTATTTTGTAGACTTCAATCATATCCCCCCTCAGCCATCTCTTTTCTAAGCTGAAGAGCCCTAACCTCTTTACCCTTTCCTCATACAAGAGGAGTTCCATCCCTTTTATCATTTTTGTCACTATTCTTTGAACCTTTTATAATTCCGCTATATCTTTTTTTAAAAACAGCGACCAGAATTGAACACAATACTCAAGGTGAGGTCACACCATGGAGCAATACAGAGGTGTTATAATATACTTGGTCTTATTTACCATCCCTTTCCTAATTATTCCTAGCATCCTGTTCGGTATTTTGGCTGCCGCTGCACACTGAGCACAAAAGATTTCAGCGTAAATGATACCTAGATCTTTTTCTTGGGTGCTGACTACCAAGGTGAACTCTAGCATCAGGTAACTATGATTTGGATTATTCTTCCCAATGTGCATAACTTTGCATTTGTCCACATTAAATTTCATCTGCCATTTTGTTGCCCAGTCTTCCAGTTTCCTGCAATTTTTCAAAGTCCGCATGTGTTTTGACAACTTTAAATAGTTGTATCATCTGCAAATTTATTTATTTATTTGTTGCATTTGTATCCCACATTTTCCCACCTATTTGCAGGTTCAATGTGGCTTACAATATTCTGCTCTGGCACCGCCATAGTAGAGTAAAGATACAGTTAATAATTACGTAAGAACATGAGTAATAATTACATAAGAACATGAGTAACATATTGGGATAAAGCATTAGGTATATCGAGATCATAAATGAAATGACAGTTAATGCAGTAATGTACTAAAGTTCAAATGATGGATTGTTGTGGTATGTTCTATTGAAGAGATAGGTCTTCAGTGATTTCTAAAAATTGATAAAGTCGCTCATTTTTTTCACATCAACTGGTAATGCATTCCAAAGCCTCGTTCCCATCTAGGAAAAACTGGATGCATGTGTTAATTTATATTTTAGTCCTTTGCAGCTGGGGAAGTGAAGATTTAGGAATGTGCGTGAAGATCTTGTAGTGTTCCTGGGTGGTAAGTCAATAAGGTCTGACATGTAGACCGAGGCATCTCCATAAACAAGTTTATGAATCAGGGGGTCTTTTACTAAGGTGCACTAGCATTTTTGGCTCATGCTAAAAATCTCACTAAATGCTGAGATGCCAATAGAAATATAATGGGCTTCTCACAGTGCGATCCCGGAGTTCAGTGAATCTACTCTGCAATTTTCATATAGTAGGAATAAGAATTTTAAAGAGCACTTAAGTCCAGCAGTTTTGTCCTCTTCTTGTACTACACCTCCTCCAAATAGAGAAGTTGTGGAGCATATGAAGTGTGGGAATTGTGCTGTCTGTGCTATCATGATTGAAACCAATGTTTTCACCAATCCAACTGATCTGAAGAAATATCTTCTTAAAACTAAGATTTCATGTAAATCCGATTAAGTGATCTACTGCCTAGTTTGTCCATGTGAGAAGGTGTATGTTGGACAAACCTCCCAGAGATTATCAGTCCGTTTAGCTGAGCATAAGAGTTCATTTCTAACAAACAAGATTGGGCTACCCTTAGTGTTGCACTGTGAGAAATATAAGCATCTTTTCTGTGATTTCCGATGTGTTGCTTTATAGTATGTACTACAGCTCCATAGAGGTGATGTTCAGCACAGAATTCTACTGCAACTAGAAGAGAAGTGAATATTTAGGCTGCATTCTCTAGAACCCAGTGGACTCAACTCGCGAGTTGAATGGTGTAATTTCTTTTAATTTTTTCTTTAAGTGATTCAGAGTATTAGTTTTATACCTGAAGAGTTCTTATTGGTGGGCTTAATTGACGGCATCTGACGTCACAGCTTGTTCAAATAGAAGCCATTTTGTTTGTTCCACTGTGTTGAAGATTGCTGGAGAGGACATATGATGAGCACTATGCTTGTATGAGATAGTGTTTGTTTAATATACTGTCTTGTATCGTTTCAAGAGCCTGCTCAACACATTTTTTGTTTTTCATAGAAGATATCCCATCATCTGGGACCCTGAAGAAGCTTAGTGAAACGCTGCCCATTGTTGGCCCGGGGGAGTTTGAATTGCCAGAAGGTTTTTACCCATGATGAAAGGGTAAGAGATATTTTGGATCCTTCCAGCTCTTCAAATCTTGTTAGATTTTGAGCTCTTTGAGGCTTTTCCTTCCACTTTTTCAAATCTATGAGATCTGTTATTTTTCGCTGAGTGGATTTGTTTGTACATTGCTCTGATGGCTCTGAAGAAACCTGCAAGCCTGAAGCCCATTGAAGCAGTGTTTTTCTGTTTCTGGAGGGCTGTGAACCTAGACCCCTGGTTCATTAGGTTAACCCTCTCCTCTGCATGGTTGTCTATTTCTCATGTATTTTAGAACAGGCTTTATAATCTGCAGATATCGTTTTAAAATACAAGTGAAATGATCTTCTATGAATCCTAACCTTTTGGTCATAAAAAAGGGAATCTGTATTTTTGAAAAACATAGGGTGCAATTCTCACAGCAGTTATGAGGCAGCCACCATCATGGATGCCACTATTTGCATTTTACTAATCAACAATTTATCTAATCCCTCAAGGAACATAAGATTCACAATACATCTTTCATTGCCACTTCATGGATAAGGCAAATAAAAACAGAAAATAACCAAATTGTTTGTAGGTTATCAAACTTCTAAGTGAGGGCCCCAAATTCCTCAGTTTATTTCTTCAACCATAATAAGTAACATACTTTACTACAAGGCAGCGTCCTAATTGCAGATGACAGAGGAAAGCCAGGAAGTCATACCAAATCTACAACTAAACGTTAACCAGCATCAAGTAGAAGTAATCATCACCATTATTCTGAAATCCATTGAACCCATATTGGGGTTCTCCTCATGCGCAATATTTCATTCAATGTTTTCATTCGTCAGTACTGCCTGATGTTCTGTACCCTGTTCAAGACTCTGTAAATAAATTACTATTTACTAGCAAAAGCTTCGTCATTGGAGGTGTTAGAAGTATTGTGAACAGGGAATATGTGAAGAGAGGTGCTATTATATAACACTTCATTAGAATTATACTGAACTAATTAACTTACAGTTTGTCATCATAATAATAGTTTGCAATGTTAATTTCTGCTCCCCCACACCTCCTTTGATGTAGCTGTTCTCCTTTTAGGGAAATTAAAGTTCATAAAGGTCATATGAGATATTAAACCAGGGTTAGTAATTAAGATTCTATATAACTGACATTTCTCATGACTTTAGGATCCATTAATTCTTTCTATATCACCCTCCCACACACAAGAGTAGCTACAGAAAGTTTATGATTCCTTGAATGTTTACACGTTTTGCTTTCTCATTGTGTCAAACTTGTGTATGTTTAAATAAGCTTTTTTTTTTACTCTTCAATATGCCATACTCCACACCTTTCAGGAGAAAATGTTTTATTGGGGGATAAAGCATATACCCAAAAATGAAGCTGAAATGCAACAACTGGATAAGCCTCCACCCCTTTGAGTCAATACTTGGTAGAAACATGTTTAGCAGTAATTATGCCTGTGAGACTCCTGGTATAAGTCTCCACCAACTTTACACTCCTAGTTTTGTCAGTATTAGACTATTCACTTATTGAAAACTGTTCAAAGATCTGTCATGTTCCATGGGGAGCATTGATGATCATAAAAGAATCTTCAAGTCATGACACAGATTGTCAGTTGAATTGAGATTGGCAGTGACTGGGCCACTGAAGGACATTTACTTTGTTGTTCCTTAGCTACTCTACCCTGCTTTAGGTCATTGTCATGGTGAACTTCCATTTTAGTTTCATCTTTCTTGTAGATGGCCGCAGATTTTTCTCAAGTACTTATCTGTACTTTTCTCCAGTCATTGTCCTTTCTATCCTGACAAGTGCCCCCAGTCCCTGTGGATGAGAAATATCCCCATAATGATGCTGCTACCACCATGCTTCATAATAGAGATTGTGTTATTTGGGTGTTGTCTTGTTTTTGCACCAAATGTAATGCTTTGCATTCAGACCAATAAGTTCCATTGTAGATTTGTCAATTCAGAAAATATTTTGCCACCTGGTTAAAGTATCTTCCAAGTGTTTGTTTGCATATTTCAAATGGATTTGAGCATCCTCCTTGCCACCTCACTATCCAGCTTATAATTGAAAAAGAAAAACGCCTATATTGCGACCCAAATCGGGAGATAGACGTTTATCTCACAAAAATGAATAAAGCGGTATAATCGAAAGCCGAATTTGGACACTTTCAACTGCACTCCGTCGCGGATGCGGACAAAGTTGATGGGGGCGTGACAAAGGCGTGGTGAAGGCGGAACTGAGGCGTGGTTATCGGCCGATCAGAGATAGGCGCCTTTCGCCGATAATGGAAAAAAAATATGCGTTTTTAGCGAGAATTTAGGGCACTTTTCCTGGACCCTGTTTTTCCACAAATAGGGCCCCAAAAAGTGCCCTAAATGACCAGATGACCACTGGAGGGAGTCGGGGATGACCTCCCCTGACTCCCTCAGTGGTCACAAACCCCCTCCCACCACAAAAATATGCCGTTTCACAACTTTTTATGTTCACCCTCAAATGTCATACCCACCTCCCTGGCAGCAGTATGCAGGTCACTGGAGCAGTTATTAGGGGGTGCAGTGGACATCAGGCAGGTAGACCCAGGCCCATCCCCCCCCACCTGTTACACTTGTGCTGGTAAATGGGAGCCCTCCACACCGCCCCCCAAACCCACTGTACCCACATGTAGGTGCCCCCTTTCACCCCTTAGGGCTATAGTAATGGTGTAGACTTGTGGGTGGTGGGTTTTGAGGGGGATTTGGGGGGCTCAACACCCAACGGAAGGGTGCTAATGCTAGAATCATATGTTAGTAAACAATTCTCCAACTATCTGGACACATACTCCACATTACACCAATCCCAATTCGGATTCAGCACTGAAACCCTACTCATAGTATTAAACACTACCTATGTAAGGGAGAGCAGGCTCTTTTACCTTTTTGTTTTTTTTTGTAAAAGTGCCCCCTAGGGTGCCCGGTTGGTGTCCTGGCATGTGAGGGGGACCAGTGCACTACGACTCCTGGCCCCTCCCACGAACAAATGCCTTGGATTTATTCGTTTTTGAGCTGGGCGCTTTCATTTTCCATTATCGCTGAAAAACAAAAACGCCCAGCTCACAAATTGTCGAATAAAACATGGACGTCTATTTTTTCCCAAAATACGGTTCAGTCCGCCCCTTCACGGACCCGTTCTCGGAGATAAACGCCCATGGAGATAGACGTTTTTGTTCGATTATGCCCCTCCACATAGGCCAGATTGTAGAGTACTTGGGATATTATTGCCACATGCATACTTTCACCAGCCACGAAAGCCTACAACTCTTTCAAAAATACTATTTGCCTCTTGATTGCCTCCCTGATCAGTTATCTCTTGCTCGGACATCAAGTTTGGATGAATATTCTGATGTAGGCAGAGTCTTGGCAGTGCTATACATATTATATGTCGTAATAATCTTCTTGTTAAACGTGGAGGGGCATAATCAAACCAACAACTGAAAGATCTAAGTTTAAAATTGCCTGCTTACTCTTTCAGATTCTTCATGGTACTACCTCTGCACTCCTAATTCACATCTCATCTATTTGCATAGTGTACTCCAACAGACTTAAAGAACAACAGTGCACTCCAACAGACTTAAAGAACAACTGATCCTAGCCACACCGTTTCACAAGGGAATCTGATCTCAGAAGATCTTTAACTAGCTCTTCTCAATAGCAGGGAACAAATTATGGAACTCACTTCCCCTGCCTATCAGAGTAAAATATAAATATTTCAGCTTCCAGAAGAAGCTAAAAACCTACTTCATCCCAAAGGCTGCTATATAACACTCACCAATCATTGATTCCCTAACGGACCATAGAAATACAAAAAGTTAACACAGACTATAAACTTACAGTATAGCGTTTTATAACATTATATCTAGCCAACAAGAATGTATTCACCAATGTCGTATTTATAAAACTGTAACTGTTATGCCACTAATGTTGTAAGCCGCACTGAACCCTAAACAGGGGATATTAGCAGTATATAAGACCTAAATTGAATTGAAATTGAATTGAATTTTGCAACAGCTGCAATTTTGCCAATTGTTTCTGAGGCAATCCCACATAAACCGAATTACAGTAATTCAATTGTGACAATATAAACACCTGAACTAGCAGAGCAAAATGTTTCATATAAAAATATGAAAATTGATCTTAATTGCCTCAATTTAAAAAATATTTTCTTTACTACATTGTTAATTTGTGGTTCAAAAGACAAGGGTAGTATCAAAAATCATTCCTAAAACCCAAGAACTATGTGCTACAGGGAGAGATTGAGACAGTCCTACAGAGATAGATGAAGCATGTCCTAAAGGGGTAGTTGAAAGTTGTTTAACAGTAATTAATGAGTATTGCTGAACCGTAGAATCTTCGTTTTGTCAGCATTTAGTTTCAACAAATTCTCAATTGCTCATGATCTTATACTAGAAATACAAGTAGCAACAGCCAAATAAGTTTGTTCAGCAACATCTGATGTAGGGAACCAAACAAAAATATCATCTGCATATGAAAATAAGTAGGCCCCCAGAGCCAAGGAAATCATACTCAGTGTACTCATGATAATCTCTCTATATAAAAGGCAACACTAACGTTCTATGAAGCCTCCAGACGGAAGTGTGAAGGGGGAGAGATATCCGTTTTCCCCATGAGTGTCTGCCCCGCCCTCTCTGTAACACAAATAGTCAGTGAAGGAAAACAGCAGAGCACGAAATCAAATCGCTGGCTCTGTAACAGTGAAGGACTCAGAGGGGGGAGGGGAGAGAGGCCAGAGGGCAGGGACACACACACTCCCACATGCACACAGAAGAAAACCTTGCTAGCCCCCCCCCCCCCCCCCGTTTCATTTGCATCAGAAACAGGGCTTTTTTACTGAAGGACTCAGAGGGGGGAGGGGAGAGAGGGCAGAGGGCAGGGACACACACACTCCCACATGCACACAGAAGAAAACATTGCTAGCCCCCGTTTCATTTGCATCAGAAACGGGGCTTTTTTACTAGTATTAAATAAGGCAGGTGATAGAGGTGATGCCTGGAGTACACTGCACTCCAGTGTCCAAAGATCAGATTTATCCCCATGTTTCAAAATCAAATAACTATGATTAATTAGAAAGTCCCTAAACTAGATATATACCATACCAGATAGTCCTAGATCTGCAACTCTATCAAGTAGAATAGCATGGCGCACAATATCAAAAGCCACAGAAATGTTGAATTGCAATAATATTGATTGAATATCCTGACTTCAAGAAATCCTTATTTTGTCAACAGTACAATAAGGATTCTGTACTTTGATTGCTCCTGAACCCAAATTGAGAATCATGCAAGATTGAGAATTTATTAAAAAAAAAAAACCCAAGGTAAATTTGGCACCAACAACAGCTTCTACTATTTTAGCAAACAATGGAATACTAGCAACTGGTCTATAACCAGAGGGTGTAGATCTATCCAAATCATTAGATTTCAACATAGGAGTAAGCACAATTTGCCCTGAGTTTCCCCAACAATATTTTCTCCTGATTTCATACTGGCATTACATATTTGGTTCGCACAATTAGTGGCAACAATTCTTCTGTGATTCCTAATATTTCCTCAAAATATTTCCGAACCAAATCCAAGTGGGAAATTAAAAGAGACCTAGGGAAATTTAAGAATCTTAAATTATTCCCCCTTAGCCGGTTATCTAGATATTCCAATTTTCAATGTAATATTTCCTTGTCTTTAACAGAGGAGTGTGGTAGCCGTGTTAGTCCACTCTTAAGGTTATCAATAGAAATCAAACAAAATAAAACATGGAAAAGAAAATAAGATGATACCTTTTTTATTGGACATAACTTAATACATTTCTTGATTAGCTTTCGAAGGTTGCCCTTCTTCGTCAGATCGGAAAATCCGATCTGACGAAGAAGGGCAACCTTCGAAAGCTAATCAAGAAATGTATTAAGTTATGTCCAATAAAAAAGGTATCATCTTATTTTCTTTTCCATGTTTTATTTTGTTTGATTTCTATTGATAACCTTGTCTTTAACCAAATCGAAAAGCAGCACCCGCGCGGTACAAAAGCATTTGCTTCGATAGATTGCACGGCAAAGCTCCTGTATTGGAGAATTATGCTGAGTTGAAGGAGGGGGCACCCGTTGGCAGTGTCCTTACCACTACCGGGCATATCCGCAGCAAAAACTCCTGCTTTATTTTGGCTCTGGTTTTAAAGGGAACTATTAGACCAGCCATGGTCATGCTTGAAGCACTTTGGGATTTTATCCAGGAGAGCAATACAGCCTCAAAAACTGAGGTGAATAAAATGGTGCAGAAGAAAATTATAATACACAAGTTATTGCTGGCCATTCCCAGCAATTGCATAGCCATGAGGTCAGTCTCCAAGAGAGAGACTCTAAGGTTAATTCTATCATTAACCTTCAATCCAATTTGGGTAAAGACATGCTAATTTTCTATTTGATTGTTAGTGACTGTGATGTCATGGTTTTGTGGAATTTTTGTGTATGTTCTTTTGGAACCCCCTCCCACTCCCTTAGATTGTAGGATAGAGAGGAATATACATTTTTGAATAAATAAATGATGAACATCTTTCTGTTGCACACCGATTAGGAAGTGTACATTTGAAATGGTAATTCAGTACTACTTGTCTTTCATCTAAGGTGATATTATAAGAGAAAATAGATATAGAACAGCATTTCCTACAAATATTCTCTGCTTTTCTTTCTTTCATTGTTTTCTCATTATCATGTTCTGGACTGTCGCTTTGTCTGGTATTCTTGTTCAGTTGTTTGCCATATGGTGCTTCAAATCCTGAATAAAAACCTTTGGGTGCTGCCATACCAAACTGTTCCTCATTCAATGGCCTAAAGTAGCAGAAATTGTGGTGAATCATTCTACACATAACATTCTGAACTACTACAATCACACACAGAGAAACAAACGAATAAAGAGCTCTAGGTCTACCTCAAGAAATTATTTATGATGTTAACATTTGGATAAAAGAGAATGGAAAGAAATCTTTCCCATAACCCTTTTCAGACCAACAGGGAAGTTTCTCTAATTGGAAGAAATATGTTGGATGGTTTGTCACCTGCTGTGATGCAAAGTGTGTGTGTGGGGGGGGGGGGGGGGCAGCCATCAAGCATTCTTGATGGCATTGGTTTATAGATTTACAAAAAGAAATCATCCAGCACACTGTAACCACTGAGAAAAAAAATACATACAATGAAAGACACAGCCCGCCCTGCCTACAATCACATGAACATTAGTTAGCTTAATATTTTGATTACTAAGGTGATTTTAATGTGGAAATAACTTATATAAATGCCCTCACTGTATGTTCTTAGCTGATTGGGGTTTTAAAATCTAAAGAACAGAAAACACACAAAATCTATTTTGGTATAAGAGACTTCTCACAATTAAAAAAATGTACATTGTAGATTAGAGTATATACAGTGTTTTCCACCTTACTGTTAGAATGATGCATCATTAACTCTTCTAGTATAGACCCTTCAACCAGTTGATGGGGAGACAAGGAATAGTGAATGGCAAGAACTGAATGATCCATCATTTCTCACAAAGTCATATATAGTGCATAAAATTCAAGGCGAACACTAGGAGATACTTGGGAGTCCTTTTACTAAGACACCACGCTGAAAAATGGGCCTGAGCTACTGTTTTGGATGTGTGCAGGTCCATTTTTCAGCATGCCTGTAAAAAAATGTCTTTTGTTTTTGGCCAAAAATAGACATGCGGCAAAATAAAAATTGGCGCGTGTCTATTTTGTGTCTGAGACCATACAGCCACCCATTCACTTAGCGGTAAGGGTAAGGTCTCACGCATTAACTGGGTAGTAATCGTCAACACACGTACCCTGACGATTACCGCCCAGTTAGCGCTGTGCATTGAAAATAAAAAATATTTTTGGACACACATAGCGGATTCACGTAAAAAATGAAATTACCGCCCAGGCCATGCGGTAGCTGGGCGGTAGCTCAAAATTGACATGCATTGTGCTTGCGTAGGCACCTATGCAGCTTAGTAAAAGGGTCCCTCGGTAGCTGCAATACAGAGGTTCCTTTAAAGTGGACAAATATATAAAAATGAATTGACACATTAAAGGTAGCCTTTATGGAAATAGTATTAGTATACTACAACAGTAGATGTCATCCCCCTTCTCCTTCACTGCTAACTCCAGGCTTTGCTCCTTTTCTCTCGCGGCACCTTCCTGAATAGACTTCCTGGACCTATATGTCTAGCGCCATCTCTACCTGTTTTCAAATCTATGCTGAAAACCCACCTTTTCACTGCTGCTTTTTAGCTCCTAGCCACTACTCAATTGCCCTCCCCTTGTCCCTTCCTTCCTCCTCACCCATTACTTCCCTCACCCGTAACTGCCTTCTCTGTCTGTATTATTTAGATTGTAAGCTCTTTTGAGCGGGACTGTCTCTTTGTATCAGGTGTTCAGCGCTGCGTGCGTCTGGTAGCGCTATACAAATGCTAATAATAATAATAATAAAAAGGCCAACTGCCTTTGTCCAATCTGCTCAGTTATTCCAGTCCATATTTAAAGGACATAGCCAATAGAAGTTTGACTGCTTCATTATCCAAGTCAGTTGTTTTCTACATTGTTCATTCTCAACTATCATAGGTAGATGAGCATAAAAGATCCCATATCTAATCCAATACCCACCAGCCCACTTTGTCAGAAGGCAGCTCTCTTTGTCACAATGTAAGTACTATGGCAAGCGTTAGCAGTAAATTTGAGAGATTAAGATCATAATCCACCTAAACTGGCATAGGAGCATGGTTCAGTGCTAAAATGGTATGTGTAAAATGAAACTATTCAGAGATACTGCCCTGGAAGAAATCTTACATCCAAGCTTTGTAATAATCCAAACAGCAACCTAAACTAAGGTGGCAAACATCTGGCCCACTAGATCTCTATGGCCTTGCTGAACAGTATCCAGCCATCAAAAAACCTGCCAGGTCTGATTGGATTGGCTTCTGGAGAATTACAGCCTTCTGCTATCAACTCAGCCTCTAGTATCATCCCTTATGTACCCCTTGTTTTGTCCTTATCACCTCTCTCCATGCCCTAGAGGGAGAAAAAAGTGGGTTGTCTGAAACACTGCAACTTTCCAATCCTGTTGCACGATTAGCATATGACAGTACACAAGAACCAACAGCCTACCCATCTTAACTCCCAGTGCAGTGCCACAAATCTCAGCTGATCTCTGACCTGTACCTTACTTCCCTGCCATAAACAAGCCTCTGTACTTATCCCATGCTTCTTTGACTTCTATTACTTTTTTGTGCTTTCACCACTTCCACTAGGAGTCCATTACATGCATCCACACCCTGTTCATGAAAAAATATATTCTAATTGTGGTCCTCAGTGTATCCTTACAGCTTCCTACTGTGAGCTCTCATTGTTGACTCTGAAACATGTTTATTGCCTGTGCTTGATTTATAGCTAAGGTATTTGACTGTTGGGCTCATTTTCAAAACAGAAAAACGTTTAAAAAGTGACATAAAGCAGTGTTTGGCCGTTTTTCTCACAAAAACATCCAAATCAGTATTTTAGAAACCTATTTTTAGACATTTTTCTATGAAGTCTGTCAGAAGTGCTTCCAAATCTCAAGGGTGCGTGTCAGGGGCATGTTCAGGCAGGACTTGGGCGTTTCTAAGACTTAGACATTTTTCAGCCATAATGGAACAAAACAAAACCATCCAGGCCTAAAACTAAGATGTTTTGAGCTAGACCTGTTTTTATAAAGAATAAGGCACAAAAAGGTACCCTAAATAATCAGCTGACCACTGGAGGGAATCACGGGTGACCTTCCCTTATTCCCCCAGTGGTCACTAACCCCCTCCCACTTCCCAAAAATGTGATGAAAAACATTACTTGTCAGCCTCTATGCTAGCCTCAGATGTTATACTCAGGTCCATCAGAATAGCATGCAGATCCCTGGAGTAGACTAGTGGTGGGTGCAGTATACTGCAGACAGGTAGACCCAGGCTCCTACCTCCCCCTACCTGTTACACTTGTGGAGGAAACTGTGAGCCCTCTAAAACTCACCAAAAGCCCACTGTACCCACATATAGGTTCCCCCTTCACCCGTAAGGGCTATGGTAGTGGTGTACATTTGGGGGTAATGGGTTTTGGGGGGCTCAACAGACAAGGTAAGGGAGCAATGGTCAGATGTGTACCTGGGAGCATTTTATGAAGACCACTGCAGTGCCCCTAGGGTGCCCTATTACTGTTCTGGAATGTCAGGGGGACAAGTATACTAAAACTGTTGGCTCCTCCTACATCCCAACGGCTTGATTTTGTGCGTTTTGTCCTTGGATGTTATTATTTCGAAAATGGACCAAAAAACAAAACGTTCAAATCACAAAACCTTGTTCATAACAGTATTTTTTTTTTAAGATAGACATTTTTCTTTTTTGAAAATGACCTTCTTTCCTATTTAGATTTTGGACGTTTTTTTGCAAAACTTCCAAAGTCAGACTTAGATGTCATATCAAAAATGCCCCTCTGTGTCTCATACCCCTCCCCTCTTTGTGTAGCCCAACTTTTTCCAGACCATGGAACACATAAATAGATAATTTTTAAACATATTATAGTCTTTCTCCCACACAATGCATGCACAATACATATTACTGGCTTCAGCACAAACAAGAACTCTGAGCCTATAGCAAAACTACCCTGCCACAATAGCATTAACTGCCAAGGCTCAAATAGAGGCAACCCAGCCTATGTCTGAAAGGGAAAGACTGCAACTATAACAACAGGCCCTGGTCTAAATTAGAACAGAGGAAGACAGAACACAATGAACTATTGAGATCCATGCACAAAAACTATATGCTGTGAGCAGAATATTACTTGCAGAACATACCCTCACCAAACAGAGAAGAACTAAAATGAAAACACTGAACAGATAGACTTTACAAGCTAGAAAAAAATAAAGAAAAAGAAATGCTTTTCCTCATGGCCTATACTGAACACACATACACACAAGATATATACTGTAAATATAAGCAAAGTGCATTCCTGAGAGCTAACATATTCTGATCACCTTTGTTGTTTCAGCTTGGTGTCTCGACGAAGCATTATGCGAAACATAGCCAGTGTACAGACCGAGACTGGGACTGATAATGTGGACAGCAAATAACAAGATCTTTGGAAGAAGTGATTTGAGATATGAGAATTGGAAATTTGATTTAGAATGCACTGGAATGGGACTACCCATTAAAGACTTTTCTCGCAGATGGGAGAGTATTTGTGATCCATATTTTGTATCAAGGAAGATTTTTTGGAGTGATGACATCTTGAACCAGCTTATCAAAATCGCACAATTAATTGCAGTGACTATCTGCTCTTGAAAGCTAGAAGATGGATTGTTAGAAATTTTGAAATGTCTTTTTCCACTATGGCTAATGTCATGTTTATTGTACCTGGGAAACTTCAAAAGTGGAAGTTGGATTAGTTAATAAAAAAGATATAGAATGTCAACTAATACAGTTTCAATTAAGGGTGAGGAAAAGGATAGTAGAAATTAGTGAATGATATGAATGGGCAGAATAGATAGGCCATATGAAGGGGCATTTATAGATTATGTAGAGATTACGTCATCACGATTAATCTTCAATAGAGTACTTAGCTTTCTCGACTTTAGTGGGGTTCATATTGGAGACTCGGTTCCAATATGAACCGAGTCTCCAATATGAACCCCACTAAAGTCGAGAAAGCTAAGTACTCTATTGAAGATTATTTATGATGATGTAATCTCTACATAATCTATAAATAGTGAGATTATATATATAAAAAGAAAAAAAATTGAAAAACGGATAAAAAAGAAAGATAAAAGACTTTGCAAAAAATTTATATTTGGATTAATGAGGATTGCGGTGTTGCCCCTTGAATTATGCTTGGCTGAGTCTAGCCACTACGGAAGCACACATGCTGATCTGATGATCCTACTGAAAGAAAATTGCCTAATTAGACCATAATATTTTGATATAATATTCCTATAGGCATCTAAATGGTTAGCATGTACTAAAAACGCTATTCCACCTTATTAAACAAGGCCTTGAGTTTCTTCTAATTGATAGGTGATTAATAAAAATAAAATAAAACATAGAAAAGGAAATAAGATGATACCTTTTTTATTGGACTAACAATACATTTTTTGATTAGCTTTCAAAGGTAACCCTTCTTCATCAGATCAGAAATAAGCAAATGTTGATAAATAACAGTATATATAAGTGAAACATCAAAGCATTCCAGTGACAGTCTCTCAGGATGAGGGTGGGGTGGGTTAGGTGAGAGACAGGGAGAGCTGGGTGGATGAGGGACAGGGAGATATGCATGGTGATAAGAGGGTTACAAAGCAGTATTTTATGGTTTATAATGGGCTAGAAAACCCAGATATTTGTTAAGTCCTGTCTGGTGGGTGTGAAAATATTTAATCATTCTGACTTCAAAGGTCTTCCTAGATTGTCTTAAAGTTACCTTTTAGTATTCTCACCCTAAAATCATTGATACAGTGTTCTGCTTTTGTAAAGTGCTGCCCCGCATAGGTGACATCCTGGTTGGCACTGGCATTTTTCATATGATGTCTATGTAGATTAAAGCTCTTCTTTAGCATCTGGCTTGTTTCTCAAATATAGCACCCTTTGTCACACTTTTTACATTGAATGATATATACCACATTGGAAGATGAGATATGAATGATTCCTTTATGTTGAATATTTTTCCTATGTGAATGACTGTGGGAGCCTGTGAAATGTTTTGGCATAGTTTGCAGCTGGATATATTGAAAGAATTTGATGAAGAGGGGTTACCTTTGAAAGCTAATCAAAAAATGTATTGTTAGTCCTATAAAAAGGCATCATCTTATTTTCTTTTCTATGTTTTATTTTATTGCTATTGATCACCTTTAAAAAGCCCTGATCCTAATTGTACACCACTTTAAATATGACAACGTAACTATAGTCTCTCATCCACTGTAAAGATATTAGGATTTTTTTATTGATCAAACTTTATTGTTTGATGTCCAGCTTAATTATGTAATTAAAAAATATTTTAATCTTATATGGAAACTTCATAGGGTATGTCGTTCCTTCTCTCCAGATCAGTTTACATTACTAACTCGGACTCTAATTCTTTGAATATTGGATTACTGCAACCTTGTTTATCTAGCTGTACTAAAGTATGTGTTGAAGTGGTTCAACACAAGTGGTTGCAGATGATCCAGAACACGGCAATTCGATTGATTTTTTCACTCAAAAAATTTGACAGCATTTCCAATTATTATATTACTTTGCATTGGCTTCCTGTTGAAGCCAGAGTATATTTTAATTATTTGCTTCCTTTATTCAATTCTGTTGGTTTTGCTCCAGGGCACATATATGATCATTTTTTCTTGTTGAGTACTGGTAGAATTTATCGTTACAAAGCTTTTAATTTTTTCAATTTTCCTTCTGTAAAGAGTAACAAGAGACTACAACTTGTTGATTCTCTATTCTCTTATCAGGCTGCTAAGTATGAAAGGGAAATAACTGATATTATGAGAGCTTCTTCTAATTATTTAGATTTCAGAAAGTGGATAAAAACTTTACTATTTCATAAATATGTTTAAAACCCTCTTGAATGTTATTCTGCTGTATAATTTTGTGCTGATTTAAATGTAGCTCCCAGAATTCATCTGGTTATTTTGTTTATAATTCACTTAGAACTATTAAGGTACAAACGGGCTAAAACTCCTAATGTAATATAATGTAATTTCTAAATATAGAACTCTAAAGCAAATCATTCAAGTTATTTAGATTGTTTAGTAAACAAAAACTGAGAATCGGTTGCCAGTGCAAATCATTGGAGGTTTGTACCCCTTCCTGTGCACTCCGCTCCATGGATAAATCCTTCTTATCTGTTCCCTTCTCCACTACTGCCAACTCCAGACTTCGCGCCTTCTGTCTCGCTGCACCCTACGCCTGGAATAAACTTCCTGAGCTCCTACGTCTTGCCCCATCCTTGGCCACCTTTAAATCTAGACTGAAAGCCCACCTTTTTAACATTGCTTTTGACTCGTAACCACTTGCCTCCACCTACCCTCCTCTCCTCCTTCCTGTACACATTGATTTGATTTGCTTACTTTATTTTTTGTCTATTAGAATGTAAGCTCTTTGAGCAGGGACTGTCTTTCTTCTATGTTTGTGCAGCGCTGCGTATGCCTTGTAGCACTATAGAAATGCTAAATAGTAGTAGTAGGTCTGCATTTCTTGATTCTATTTTGATCTCTTTGTCAACATATGCATCACAGCTTCTAAGAAGTAGAAAGGAGAACAGTCTATGGCTCTTTGTATCAATTTATGGTGTTTTCAATAAGGTACTTCAAATTTTTACCTTTGTGATATAAGGTTGAAATAAACAGTGTAAGACCTTGGTATTGCAGCTATATCTTTTTGTAAGAAGGGCATGAAGAATTTACCTGAGATTGAAAGTGCAGACCAGTCACCAGGCTTCACAAGTTTGTTTATGTGGGAAGTATCAGTGAAATCCATTTGGCAACTCTAATGCTCATGAATTTTTCTTCTAAAAATGCTAACACACCTTCATGAGTCATATTCCTAATTTAGATTCTTTGACAATTAGTGAATAAATAGAAATGCTGACTATACATTTATGCTTTCATCCAGTGGGATTCCTAAAGAAGTGTGAAAATAATTAAAAGGAAAGTTGTGCTAGTGTTTGCATTCTAGCAATAAAATTAATAAAAACTTATGTGTATTGGAAGAATCATTTTCATTCATTATACTGAAAGCTTTCTGGATCTATGCTATTAGCATATCATCTACATGTGGAAAACAAGTAATGCCCTGAGAACAGAGGGAAGCAACCATCATGTTCATATATGAGACACATAAATCTGACTTCTCTAACTTAAATTTCTTTGTGGACAAGTGAGATGACAACTTCTTACTGTTGGGTGACACCATCGACTGAGCCTGACATGGTGGGTCGTCACCAGCATTTTTCCTTGAGGCTTTTGGAGGCGGCCTGCCATGCATGCACGTCTTCCCACCTGCCATCATTACATGGAACCAGCTCAGTCCTATTTTTTGCATGATGCATTCATCTCTTCCCATAGTTTGCATCCGAGTATTTTCTTTGTCACTTTGTCACTTTTTGTAGTTCTCTGCTGGCTTCCTAGTCCATGTGTAAGTGTTTTGTCCAGGGCCAGTGCCTCTCTTCTCCCTTTTATTTTTTTTAGTCAGGTGCTTTGGAGCTTCTCAGCTCACTAGGCCTCCTTAGGCCTCAAGTACCTGGTTGGGAACATTTTCACCACTGATCCATTGATTTCACCTTGGCTATTTCTTATGATGTGTCCTGGAAAAATCCCAGTGTTTTTAAGAAGTTAACTTTGTGCAGTAGGACCGTGACCCTCATGGTCACACATAAGTGGTGCCTGTAGTAACTGGGATATTATCATAATCTCTCTTTTTATAAACTATCAAGAAGTGGTATTGCAGGTTGAGAAAAGCAGCACAAATGGATTTTTGGTGCTGAGAAGTCTGGTCCATCAGTTTCAGCATCACAGGCATCCTAGAGCTGCATCAGATTTTGGGGATGCATCAACATCGAGAGGACATCCACTTTCCTTAACATCGAGTGTCGACAGTGGCCACTAAGATCAGGCATCCTCTGATTCCATCCTGAGGGGATTCATCATTGTCTCATTGATGCTGAGGGGCTCTGATGCCATGCGTCAGATGCAGGCCAACAAGCACTGGCACTGATCCCCCTTGAGGCATGACATCATGGCACTGAGGTCATAGATATGCTCAAAATGCCCCTGATGTGAGGGCCACTCACCTTCCTGGCAACCAGATGAGTTGCAACAGCCTCAACTGAGCTGAGGCCAGACTACTAATACTGCTACGATGACTTTGAAGGAAGTGACCATTCTGGCTAAGCTCCAGCTTTCATCAATGGCAATCCTCAAGGAGTGGGGTTTGGGGCCATGATCCAGAAACAGATGAGGTGCCCTCTTGCCCTGCAAGAGGCTATGGCATTGAGGGCATCGGTGCTGGCTCCTCAAGAGCTCCAACCCATCCTGGAGGCCCATGCATTGCCTGCAGGGAGCACATTGACAAGACCTCTAAGGGCCTCAAGACCAGTTTGCATGGAACAGGTATCAATTTCTAGTGCTTCAGTGGGGGTGGGGGTGGGGGCATCTCCTCAGTGAACCAGAGATTCCTAGTGCCTCGATGCCCATGGCCTTGGCCTGACTAGAATGTCAGACATGTCAGCTTAGACGATTCCAGAGGAGTGCTTCTATGAATCTGATTGCTCCTGGGTGTCTAAGGAGGCACTGGAGGACCTTTCATAGGAGGCATCCCTTGATCTTCCCTCAGATCCCTCCCTACCACGTGAAAGGAGAAAGTCATCTCCAGAAGCTTTCCTTTTTCTGATTTTTCATCAGGGAGATGGCCAAGTTTGTTTCATTTAAGTTGGAGACTGATGAGCCTAGAACCAAGATGCTGGACATCCTTCAGCTTGATGCCCACCCGCCCTCCTAAGGAAGATTTGATAGTACCCAGGGACATAATCCTTAGCTGGTACAGATGTGCAAGAAAGGGGAGTATCCCATGTTTCAGCAGTTGAAGAAGGTTGACTATGTATACAGTGATGTGAAAAAGTATTTACCCCCTCCTGATTTCCCCTATTCTTGCATATGTGTGCCACACTGGATAGTTTCTGATCTTTGGATAGGATGTATTAGATGGTGAGAACTGGAGTAGACACATAGCATAGTTTTTGAATTGTGACTTCATTTGCTTGGGGAACAGGATTGTTCACCAGCCATGTCACCCATGTGAAAAAAATAATTGCCCCCTTAGTTACTCCATCAGTCAACCAAATTTAATTGATAATTTGATTCAGCTGATTGAACACACCCAGATTTGACTGTAGCTAGCCCTGTTGATTCTAAACGTCACTATATATTGCAACTTGCCATGAGAGTGAAATAGACACCACAAAGTTTCTACAAGAACACTATGCTATGATCAAAGGAAATTCCAGAAGAGATGAGAGGTGGTGAAGACAAATACAGAAACAGAATTCAGGAATGTGTGGGATAAGCTACCTTTTGGCAGCTTAATGTACTTTAGTGAGCTGCTGCCAACGTTCCATCAATAAGTAGGCATAGAGCAGGATGCTGGGGGGGGGGGGGGGGGGGGGGGGGGTCCAGATCGATGCAGCTCCTCCTTTTAGCATTTCATGGTTAGTGTGTGTGTTTTTTTTTTTTTTGGGGGGGGGGGGGGAGGCAAAATTACTTTTCATTGGATATTCTGTACATTCTGATTCCAGTTATGTTTACTTATTCTTTGTTATGAGAAACCAATACCATGTATTGCAACAACAATGGGACCTCATTGTAAGTGACCCTGCCTATGTACAGTGCTACTACAACTGGTGCTGAGGTCCTATGGCAATGCTTCACTCTTACCTTTCCAAGCTGTTCCTTATTGATTGCCCTCATGGAGACATTGTATAGAGCAGGTGGTGGTGTTGCTTGAAGATATCAGGACCAGAAGCTCTGACTCCTGAATGGAGAAATTGGGCCCCCTGCACACAGTGACGTAGCTGTGCACACTGAGGAACGTTCCTCCATGTGCGGAGGTATATATAATACGTTTTGCAATGTGGAGGGAATATCATGCCATTCCCACAGATGTGTTCTCAACACAGGGTCCAATACTGCCCCTCCACATAGTTCATATTCAAAAGGAAACAAAGGAATACCACTTTGAAATTTGCCTTTTATCTAATCTGTTTTAAGTAGTATGAATCCAACTGCAACCATATCTACAAAGCTTTTTATACTCTTATTTTTGTATTATGTAGACATGCATGTAGCATGATCTAATTAATGCTCTGAAATGTGTCAAAACCAAACTCAACATGTATCCACTTCTTTACAATCTCTCTAAATCCAATGCATGACTGGCATTAGACCTTTGGTAGCACAACAAAAACCACACTAGACTTCTGAACAGTTTGTAATAAAAGGACCTTTTATTTCAGGATTAACCAGGAACGCTGAGTCATTGGTCATGAAACTGTACTTGTTAGAAATGCAGTATTCTATTACTTTAGTATCAGATTAAAAGGTAGAGTTGCTAGCTCAAGGCCTCAGAATATGAGGTGTTACTTAAAACAAATTTTATCAAAATCAGTGAATAAATAAAGGACATTTGGGAAAGAAAACTCTCATCATAGTATTTTCATTTTTATACAACCCCTGACCCCAGACATGGCTAAACTAGTACTCTTATACTCCACTAATAGCTTTATTATTGCCAGAAAAGAAGCCAAGGCTTGTAAAATTAGTTGACTCAAAATTGAAAAGTATGTACCTGGGTTAACAGCACTCGCTACTCAAATAAGTGCCTCTGACTAGAGCCAATCATGGTCCCCAGAGTTATCCTGTTAGCAAAGATATTCTGTCTACCAACTGGATAACTGTAGCAAGTTAGGTCTCTGGATAGTGGACTGAATATGGCCACTATCAGAATAAGTGCCAGCACTGACCGCCATATCAGGTTATTCATGCTGGCAACTACCCAGATAATCAGCACTATTTCAGTTGCAGTGGCCTTTTTAAAAAAAATGTCAATAGCCCTGACTGAATATTGACCTTAGGCAGCATTTTGTTACCTTTGCAACTTATGTAAAACCAAGTTACTTACTTATAGCAGGTGTTCTGTATAGACAGGAGGATTTAAGTCATCACAATTGACCAAGGCAACTCGCACAGATTAAGTCTCACCAACTTAGCAAAACTTTCTAGAAGCCTTTGAAAGGCCCTAGTAAGGGAGGTTGGAGGTTATCAAAGGACTTGCGCTAAGCTATCCATGGAGAACACCTGCTATAAGTAAGTAACTTGGAGTTCTGTTTACTAAGGTGTGCATTTTTAGCACGTGCTAAAAAGTAGCATGTGCTAACCATGTAGACACACACAGGAATATTACAGGCATCTACACTGTTAGAATGCCTCTAGCACGGCTTAGTAAATAGGACCCCTGGTTCTGTCAGAGGACACACAGGTTAGCAAGCCCTCTCACCAGTGGCTTCCTAGCTACTGATTCCCTTCAGCAAAACTAAAATGGGAAAAAAAATTAAAGTTCTGACAATAGGAAGATAACCCAAACTCTCTTTGGCGACAATGAATCTTTTCTGGGTTTATAACTTTTATTTTTTAAGGAAGGCAGCCTGGCAATCTAGAAAACGGGCCCTAGGTGGGGGGATGGAATTGCCCTACTGGGTTAGATCCAAAGTCCAACAGTGGCCAAACAAGATCACAAGTACCTGGCACAATCCATCACACAGAGAGGGACAAGGTGATCATGAAAAATAAAATTAAGATGGCTGAGAACCCTAACTAAAGACTTAGGGAGACCTTTACCCTCAGATAGAGAGGTAAAGAAAGGTTTGTTTGTTTTTTTTTAAAACCCATAAATAAGGGGACCAGATACAACACAATTCTGAGTAATTGTAAGCTCTTTGAGCAGGGACTGTCTTTCTTCTATGTTTGTGCAGCGCTGCGTACGCCTTGTAGCGCTATAGAAATGCTAAATAGTAGTAGTAGTAAAAACCTCAAAAGAGGAAAGAGGGAAAGAAAGAAGCTCCAGAAAAGACAGAGGCAATTTCGTGTGATAATGCAAGGTAGAAAATGAGACACATGCACACTGGTGCCTCTAAGTTTTATTGAGCTGAAGGCTCTTATCTGCATGGACAGCCTTAGATGACATGATCCAGCTGTGAGGACTTGCTATCCAACTTGTCCCCTGAGAAATGAATTGCACTGCTAAGACTAACATTGTGAAATAATCCTCCGGACAAGCTCATCATTGTATGGGATTCATTCTTGGAGTGATGTCAGTATATAGTGTCCTCTTTGCTGATTAACAGCTGCAACCTGAAATTTAAAACTGCCATATTTTGAAAATATATCACAGTAAGCTCACTTGTATAGGATATACCTTTTTTCCCTAGAGAAGTATTCTGCAATTTAGTGCGGTCTCTTGTTTTGAGTCATCTAGATTACTGCAATGGTATCTATGCAGGGTGTATGGAACTACTTCTTAAAAAATTACAGACTGCCCAAAACACCACTGCAAGATTGATCTATGGTAAATCGAAGTTCATCAGCTCCAGACCATTACGTGAAAAACTGCACTGGCTACCTGTCAAGGATCAAATAACATTTAAAATTTGTGCCCTGGTGCACAAAATCCTTTACGGCGAAGCTCCAGCTTATATGGATAATCTTATCATCTTACCGATCCTACTTACATCTCCACTACCCCTCGTGTAGTGGCCTCAAGTATAAAACCAACCACGCATCTACCTTTCCCTACATCAGCGCACGTTTGTGGAATGGTTTGCCCAACTCAGTTAAAGCTACCTCCGAACAACAGGCTTTCAGAATATCATTGAAGACCGCTTTATTCAGGAAAGCTTAAGCTGCAGCCCCGCACTGCCCTAGTGTTTTCTGACCTGTTACTGTTATGTGACCGTATTGCATTCCTTACCACCTTTTTCTCTTCTCTCCCTCTGTCTCTCCCCACCGACTGCCTCGCCCTTAATGTATCTGTTTGTTTATTACTAGATTGGTGTGTCTTTCTATACTGCTGTTAGCCTTTTTGAACTAATGTAAGCCACATTGAGCCTGCTCAAGGGCCGGAAAGTGTGGGATATAAATGCCATAAATAAATAAATATATGCCTTTGCTTCTGGCTTTCTTTTTTGTTGTTATTTTTTTGGTTTGAGTCGTCTTACAGTTGACCTATCTTATGGATTCTGAATATCATAACCTAGCCCTGTTTAACAAACTTGAAGACTGCTTCAACAGGGTACTGCTTTATTCTAAAAAAAATGTTCACTTTCTGCATGCCTGAATCTTTCTATTCTGTGCTATACTCAGTTCTATGTACCCGAAGGCACTCAAGACCTACTAGGATTAGTACACAATAAAAAATACATATTAGCAAAAACTACTATGGTCTTTCTCTTCATGGTAGCAGAAACAAACTGCTTTTTTTGTTTTGTTTTCACAAATCAGCTCACTGGCTCCCAGAAAATTGTAGTCAGGACTCACTCAATTGGAATTCAAGAATTTACCACAAAATAATTATATAATGAAATACACAATATGTTTTCATGGATTTAATACCATACACAGAATTTTAAAAGCTTATTATAATTTGCAATCCTTGACATACAGTTCTGCTGTTTCTTCTTGAATTTCTTAAATATCTCTAATAAGGCTTCAGCTCAGGATGCATTTGCCAACTTTTCCACTGAGCGAACCACTGGACAAGCTTGCAGACATGTCAAAAAAGGTTATTTTAGCATTCTAGATTTTTAAGTCTTTCTTTGACCTTGTCCTCACTCTCCAGTGATGTTCACAAAGTGTTCTAGTAAATGTCAAATAACCTCCTTTATTAGTGTTTTTTGCTTTTTCCATTGCAAGACTCGTAGTTCCCCAGTCCCATGTGCATATGGGCAAGATTCAGGAGTCAGAGGACAGCCATTGGGATGATTCAGAAAAAACCAACAGAGACGAGTCTTAAAAGCTTCTAAAGCAAGTCTTTTCTTGGTTTCTGGCCTGTGTCGATTTGTTAATTTTTCTTCTCTCCAATCACGAATTTGAACTCGTGCATTCAGAACTGAGGGGGTAAAAAGAGGGAAATATTTAAATCTATTATAACTCAGTTTGCAGAAATGTAAAAGTTTCCCGTAAGACATTAGGGGGTCCTTTTACTAAGCCATGGTAAAATGTGGCCTGCGGTAGCATGGGTCGTGTTTTGGACATCCTGGGCCATTTTTTACCATGGCTGGGAAAAAAGGCTTTTTAAAAAATGGGCTGGGAAATGGGTGTGCGCCGAAATTAAAACTCGTTCTTGCCTATTTACGGCCTGAGCCCTTACCATTACCCAATGACTTAGCGGTAAGGGCTCACGCACTACACGCATGGTAACCACATAGCGCGCGCCAACTGCTGATTATCACTGGGCATTATTATTTTCTACTGTGGGATTCAGCGTGCACCAAACTCAGAATTACTGCCAGGCGCATGTGCTAGCACGGCAGTAGTGCACCTTTGTAAAAGGGTCCCTAACAAACCTCTTCTTTCCATTATGACATTTTAATACAAGAATGTGCTATAATGCTTTATATTCTGTAGAGGTGTCATCCAGATGATAATATTTTATTTCTGAAGTAGTAATTTATAAACAGTCAGAAGGTAAGACTTAAAAGCAAAGCCCACTTAGTGGTAAGCATTATGAAAGTCCGAACCTGATGATTTAAATTCAGTGTCACTGAACAAATAAAATTTGACAGGCAACTTGATATCCAGCAAAAATGTATCCATTTATGAATTCCTAGGTGGGAAGGACAGGGCCAAAGTTTCTAGATTGGGACAATATTCAGCCACTAGTCAGATAAATGTGTCTGTTTAGAGAGACTGCTCAAATAGAAGTCCTAATGTTAAAAGCACAAATTATCCGTTTAGAGGTAGATCTTCAAAAGAGTTTTAACCATGCAGCAGCCTCTCCTGCCTGATTAACCTCACTGAGCTAGCCGGTACTAGATATTCAGTGGCACTTAACTGGTTAATGCTAGGTAAGGGGTGGGCTGGTTGAAGCGCACCAACTTAGCTGGTTTGCAGCAATATACAGTCCGCTAACTGGCTAAGTAACTGCATAAAGTTAGGACAGAAACAGCTGTCCTCACTTTATGCACTCAGTTAACCGAGTACCAGACTATCAGCCGGTGCCCGGTTAACTTTCAGGTCAGCAGACATACCCGGATATTCAATGCCAGAAGTCGCACGTCTCCTGGCACTGACTATCAAGAGTTAAGTCAGCCTGCAGCTGGAAGTGGCTTATAAGCCACTCACCGCCACAGGCTGAATATCAACCCCTTAAAGTTTTGGTTTGTATTATTGAGAGGTCCTACCTACATGAATAGGTCCACTCAATACTGAGTATTAAGAAAAGCAGATACTGAAACTCATATCGCTTAAGTTTGATGACAAATGCTCATTGCTTAGTTAACAAAACTCCAGATCCATAAGCTCTAATATCAGAAATAGAAGTAGATATTGTTGATCTCAAAGAGTCCCAGGGAAATGTGGACAAACCAAGTTAGTCTGTTCAAGAAGGCAGAAAAAAGGTGAGGGGGTGCACTTTATGAAAAAATATAATATTAAATAAAGGAAGTGAGGTGCAAAGGCTACAGAAAAAGATAGGCCACTTCTATTCTGTCCATCTCTACATGAGGTACAGTCGCCAGAAATGGACAATTCTGCAAATGAGATCTCACTTCAAGTCTTTACAGAAGTGGAGTGGAACAGGTAGATGTGAATCGTTTGTTTACTCTTTCAAAAAATACCAGCACTAGAATGCATGTAAAGAAGCTACTAAATTTAAAACAAATTGTAGAAAATATTTCTTCACCCGAGTAACTAAACACTGGAATTCATTAAAAGAGAGTGTGGTAAAGCAGTTAGCTTAGCAGTGTTTAAAAAAGGTTTGGATAATTTAATTTTCTAAAAGAAAAGTTCATAAGCCATTATTAAGATGGACTTGGAAAAATCTATTGCATATTCTTGGATAAGCAGCATAAAATCTGTTTTACTGTGTTGGGATCTTGCCAGGTACTTGTGACTTGGATTAGCCACTGTTGGAAACAGGATACTGGGCTTGATGGACCTTCGGTCTGTCCCAGTATGGCAATGCTTATGTTCATTACCGCCTCTCTTGTTCTGGCCACCAGTTTGTCACACATGACTACGTGATTTTTGTTTCTGCACTAGAGGAGTGTGGTAGCCGTGTTAGTCCACTCTTAAGGTTATCAATAGAAATCAAACAAAATAAAACATGGAAAAGAAAATAAGATGATACCTTTTTTATTGGACATAAACTTGCTCATCTTCCAATGTGGTATATATCATTCAGTGTAAAAAAATGTAACGAAGGATGCTATATTGGAGAAACAGGCCAGATGCTTAAGACAAGATTCAATTTACATAGACATCACATGAACAATACAGCCAGTAGGGCCCCCATCCCGGTGGGACAGCACTTCACAGAACCAGGACACTGTATCAGTGATTTCACAGTGAGAATACTGAAAGGTAACTTTAAAACCATACAAGAACGTAAGACCTTTGAAGTCAGAATGATTGAATATTTTAACACCCAACAGAAAGGACTTAACAAGGACCTGGGGTTCCTAGCCCATTATAAACCATAAAACTGTATGTCTCTGTTGATCACCCTCCCCTCACCTACCCACACCCATCCTGTTAGAATATCAATGATATGCTTTGATGTCCCCATGCATACCTCTGACCCACCCCCATCCTCCCACCCTGTCAGACTATCATAGTAATGCTTGAATGTTTTCACTTATATACACTGTCAGCTAGCACATTTGCTTATTTCCGATCTGACGAAGAAGGGCAACCTTCGAAAGCTAATCAAGAAATGTATTAAGTTATGTCCAATAAAAAAGGTATCATCTTATTTTCTTTTCCATGTTTCTGCACTGAAACTTTTCTGCCAAGGACTCCATCATTCCTTATTTTGTCTGCTCCATCCAGTGGGCCCACTCCCTTGCAGATGTCTCATTTGGCCATGAGATGAACTTTCCCAATAATGCCTCTACAATACCAATTATTACTCCACTAATGTTTTAATCCTGTTCTAATCCTTAGGCCACCTCTAAGAACAAAAATTGTAAGAACCAGTTCTGGGAAATATTAAAAACAGTGTCGTCATAGAGAAATCATAAATGAGAGGGAAATGCCCACTAATGTTCTAGGAGATCTAGATATTTATATGCTAAATTAAGCAAAATATTTTACCAGCTTGGAAGGTTGTAACAGTCATTCCTAATGACACTATAATCTGTATATTCCTTACCTTCAAATACCTGATGGTTGTTCTTAAGGAGGGTCTGCAAGCCTCCGCATTCATTTTTCAACCTCTGTAAAGTTGCTTTGCCTAAAAGGTCAGCTATTTCCCTCAAGGAAAGGCTAACTGCAGAAAAAGAAAAAAAAAACAATTAAAAATAAACAGGTATTTTTGGCTAACAAACAAGGCTCATGCCTGTTTGTATAGTTCCACCAGATATAAAATACCACATTATTTAAATATCATTGAAAAAAACCATTGAGAATAATTATGGCCTTATAGCTAGGTCTTATAAAAGATTTGTACCACATGGATGGGTTCATTTATGATGGACAACAATAACAATTTCTTCTAATGATGAGAGTTAAAACATGGTTAGGACAAATGGGATTGTACCTGGAGGTACTCTGCCTAAAAAAAAAAAAAAAAAAAACACTTCACCACTGGCATTAAATGATTTTGAAGTCACTGCAATTCTCTGTTACAATATAGCAAATTTCAGGCCATTACCTGATGGACCAAACTCTCTACTGTGGTACAATCCTCGTAAGCTTCACTGCCCCATGCTGCCTGAGATCTTATTCTGTCCTAATTTTGACTGCACTAGTAGTAGCAGCAGCAGCACAGTAAATTGTTTACAGGAATGGTAGAGGTGACAGAAGGTTGATGGATATGAAGAGGGAACAATGCTAAAAGCTGGATAAGACCACACAAATGATGACTGAGGAGATGATGAAATGGCAGGATAGATGGGTGGAAGAAGAGACACAAAACGATGGAGGGGCAGGTAAAAGATGTTGAGAGGGAGATAGAGGGAAAAAGACAAGAATAAGACAGAGCTGTAAGGGGGAGTGGATTTAGTGGTTAAAGTATTGATGGATTCAGGAAGCAATGAGGAATGTTCAAGATTTCAATTAGTGATTCAGTTGGGCCGTGGAGAAGGAAAAATTGAAGACAAACTAGGCTGAGGAGGGAGAGAAGGAGGAAAGTGAAAAAAATTACAGAGAGGGATAAAATAGATAGACACCAGAAAGTGAAAGAAACATAGATGAGGAAAAAGGTGACAAAAGAATAGAAATAAAACGAGAAACACGCAATCGGCTGAACAGCACCCATACTTTGGCACAGAGTGCCTTGTAAAATGTGCTTGGAACTCAATTATATACAGTTTCAGAAAAAAGTGAAGGAACAGTTGAAGAGACTGATGTGTCAAATAATCTATTGGCTACTTATATGAGTGGTAGTGGGAAGTTTTTATATTTTAATGTATTGCAGAAACAGACTATGTGATTGACAGATGCTGTTCCCCATGTCATAAGTACAAAAGTAATGCTACACTAGGAAAAGACCAAGGGTCCATTGAGCCCAGCATCCAGGCCAAGGGCACCTGGCAAGCTTCCCAAACGTACAAACATTCTATACATGTTATTTCCGGAATTGTGGATTTTTCCCAAGTCCATTTAGTAGCGGTTTATGGACTTCTACTACTACTACTACTACTATTTAGCATTTCTATAGCACTACAAGGCGTACGCAGTGCTGCACAAACATAGAAGAAAGACAGTCCCTGCTCAATGAGCTTACAATCTAATAGACAAAAAATAAATAAAGTAAGCAAATCAAATCAATTAATGTGAACGGGAAGGAAGAGAGGAGGGTAGGTGGAGGCGAGTGGTTACAAGTGGTTACGAGTCAAAAGCAATGTTAAAGAGGTGGGCTTTCAGTCTAGATTTAAAGGTGGCCAAGGATGGGGCAAGACGTAGGGGCTCAGGAAGTTTATTCCAGGCGTAGGGTGCAGCGAGACAGAAGGCGCGAAGTCTGGAGTTGGCAGTAGTGGAGAAGGGAACAGATAAGAAGGATTTATCCATGGAGCGGAGTGCACGGGAAGGGGTGTAGGGAAGGACGAGTGTGGAGAGATACTGGGGAGCAGCAGAGTGAGTACATTTATAGGTTAGTAGAAGAAGTTTGAACAGGATGCGAAAACGGATAGGGAGCCAGTGAAGGGTCTTGAGGAGAGGGGTAGTATGAGTAAAGCAACCCTGGCGGAAGATGAGACGGGCAGCAGAGTTTTGAACCGACTGGAGAGGGGAGAGGTGACTAAGTGGGAGGCCAGCAAGAAGCAGATTGCAGTAGTCTAAACGAGAGGTGACAAGGGTGTGGATGAGGGTTTTGGTACAGTGCTCGGAAAGAAAGGGGCGGATTTTACGGATGTTGTAAAGAAAGAAACGACAGGTCTTGGCAATCTGCTGGATATGAGCAGAGAAGGAGAGAGAACAGTCAAAGATGACCCCAAGGTTTCGAGCTGAGGAGACAGAGAGAATGAAAGAGCCATCAACAGAAATAGAAAACGGGGGGAGTAGGGAGGTGGGTTTGGGGGGGGAAAATGAGAAGCTCGGTTTTGGTCATATTTAATTTCAGGTGGCGTTGAGACATCCAGACAGCAATGTCAGACAAGCACGCTGAAACTTTGGTTTGGATGCAAGGTGAGATATCAGGAGTAGAAAGGTAGATTTGGGAGTCATCAGCATAGAGATGGTAGGAAAAGCCATGGGATGAGATTAATGAGCCAAGGGAAGAAGTGTAGATAGAAAAGAGGAGGGGACCAAGAACAGAACCCTGAGGTATGCCGACAGGCAGAGGGATAGAAGTAGAAGAGGATCCACCAGAGTGAACACTAAAGGTGCGGAGGGAGAGGTAGGAAGAGAACCAGGAAAGGACAGAGCCCTGGAATCCAAGTGAGGACAGGGTATCGAGAAGTATGCTGTGATCGACAGCGTCAAAAGCAGCGGAAAGATCAAGAAGAATGAGGATGGAATATTGACCTCTGGATTTAGCCAGTAATAGGTCATTGGAGACTTTAGTAAGCGCAGTTTCGGTTGAGTGGAGAGGGCGAAAACCAGATTGTAGTGGGTCAAGAATAGCATGTGAGGAGAGAAAATCAAGGCAGCGGCGGTGAACAGCACGCTCAAGTAATTTGGAGAGAAAAGGAAGGAGGGAGATGGGTCGGTAATTAGAGGGACAAGTAGGGTCGAGTGAAGGCTTCTTAAGGAGAAGTGTGACCACAGCATGTTTAAAGGCAGCAGGGACAGTCACAGTGGAAAGTGAGAGGTTGAGAATGTGACAGATAAAAGGAATAAGAGCAGGAGAGATGGCATTAAGAAGGTGGGTGGGAATGGGATCAGAGGAACAGGTGGTACATTTTGAGGAAGAAAGGAGAAGTGTAGTTTCCTCAATAGTAACTTCAGGAAAGGAGGAAAGGGAATGAGGGGAAGGAGAGAGAGGGGAACGGACTAGTGGAGGGAGAGGTGGCGAGGTAGAGAAAGCAAGGTTTATCTTTTGAACCTTGTTGTGAAAGAATTCAGCAAGAGTCTGAGGAGATAATGAAGGGGGAGTTGGGGGAGGGGGCACCTTGAGGAGAGTGTTCAATGTGGTGAAGAGAAGTCGAGGATTAGAGCCAAGAGAGTTGGTCAGTTGGATATAATAATCCTGTTTGGCACGTAAAAGAGCAGATTGGAAGGAGGTCAGCATGAACTTAAAGTGTAAGAAATCAGCAAGGGCCCGAGATTTCCACCAGAGGCGTTCGGCAGAGCGGGTACAGAAATGTAGGTAGCAGATATTAGAAGTCAGCCAAGGTTGGGGTTTTGTACGCCTTACAGGGCGGGTCATCAAAGGTGCAAGAGTGTCTAAGGCAGAGGATAGAGTATTGTTGTAAGAAGAAACAGCCTCCAATTTAGGAAACCGTCTAACCCCTTTTAAAACTCTGCCATGCTACCGCTTTCACCACGTTCTCCAGTAATGAATTCCAGAGTTTAATTACATGTTGGGTGAAGAAAAATTTTCTCCGATTTGTTTTAAATTTACTACACTGTAGTTTCATCGCATGCCCCCTAGTCCTAGTATTTTTGGAAAGCGTGAACAGACTCTTCACATCCACCTGTTCCACTCCACTCGTTATTTTATATACCTCTATCATGTCTCCCATCAGCCGTCTCTTCTCCAACCTGAAAAGCCCTAGCCTCCTTAATCTTTCTTCATAGGGAAGTCGTCCCATGCCCGCTATCATTTTAGTCGCCCTTCGCTGCACCTTTTCCAATTCCACTATATCTTTCTTGAGATGCGGCGACCAGAATTGAACACAATACTCAAGGTGCGGTCACACCATGGAGCAATATAACGGCATTATAATATCCTCACACCTTTTTTCCATACCTTTCCTAATAATACCCAACATTCTATTTGCTTTCCTAGCCGCAGCAGCACACTGAGCAGAAGGTTTCAGTGTATTATCGACGACGACACCCAGATCCCTTTCTTGGTCCATAACTCCTAACATGGAACGTTGCATGACGTAGCTATAATTCGGGTTCTTTTTTCCCACATGCATCACCTTGCACTTGCTCACATTAAACATCATCTGCCATCTAGCCGCCCAGTCTCCCAGTCTTGTAAGGTCCTTCTGTAATTTCTCACAATTCTGTCGTGAGTTAACGACTTTGAATAACTTGGTGTCATCAGCAAATTTAATTACCTCGCTAGTTACGCCCTTCTCTAAATCATTTATAAATATATTAAAAAGCAGCGGTCCTAGCACAGACCCCTGAGGAACCCCACTAACTACCCTTCTCCATTGTGAATACTGCCCATTTAACCCCACTCTGTTTCCTATCCTTCAACCAGTTTTTAATCCACAATAGGACTTTTCCTCCTATCCCATGACCCTCCAATTTCCTTTGTAGCCTTTCATGAGGTACCTTGTCAAACGCCTTTTGAAAATCCAGATATACAATATCAACCAGCTCCCCTTTGTCCACGTTTGTTTACTCCTTCAAAGAATTGAAATAAATTGGTCAGGCAAGATTTCCCCACACAAAAGCCGTGCTGACTCGGTCTCAGTAATCCATGTCCTCGGATGTGCTCTGTAATTTTGTTTTCAATAATAGCCTCTACCATTTTCCCCGGCACCGACGTCAGACTCACCGGTCTATAATTTCCCGGATCTCCCCTGGAACCTTTTTTAAAAATGGGCGTTACATTGGCCACCCTCCAATCTTCCGGTACCATGCTCGATTTTAAGGATAAATTGCATATCACTAGCAGTAGCTCCGCAAGCTCATTTTTCAGTTCTATAAGTACTCTAGGATGAATACCATCCGGTCCAGGAGATTTGCTACTCTTCAGTTTGCTGAACTGCCCCATTACGTCCTCCAGGTTTACCGTGAAGTCAGTAAGTTTCTCCGACTCGTCCGCTTGAAATATCATTTCCGACACTGGTATCCCACCCAAATCTTCCTCGGTGAAGACCGAAGCAAAGAATTCATTCAATCTCTCCACTACGTCTTTGTCTTCCTTGATCGCCCCTTTTACCCCTCAGTCATCCAGCGGCCCAACCGATTCTTTTGCCGGCTTCCTGCTTTTAATATACCGAAAAAAAAATTTACTATGTTTTTTTGCCTCTATCTTTTTTTCGTAATCTCTCTTGGCCTTCTTTATCTGCGCCTTGCATTTGCTTTGACACTCCTTATGCTGCTTCTTGTTATTTTCAGACGGTTCCTTCTTCCATTTTCTGAAGACATTTATTTTAGCCCTAATAGCTTCCTTCACCTCACTTTTCAACCAGGCCGGCTGTCTTTTGGAGTTCCGTCTTTCTTTTCTAATTAGTGGAATATGTTTGGCCTGGGCCTCCAGGATGGTATTTTTGAACAGCGCCCATGCCTGTTGTACAGTTTTTACCCTCTCAGTTGTCCCCCTAAGTTTTTCCACCGTTCTTCTAATTTTATCATAGTCTCCTTTTTTAAAGTTAAACGCTAACGTATTTGACTTACTGTGTATAGTTACTTCAAGGTTGATATTAAAACTAATTATATTATGATCACTGTTATCAAGCGGCCCCAGTACCGTAACATCCCTCACCAGATCATGCGCTCCACTAAGGACCAAGTCTAGAACTTTTCCTTCTCTCGTCGGTCCTTTCACTAAAGCTGTGGTAAGCGCTAGTATGGCTTACTGCAGCTTAAAATGGTTCATTACGGGACATACTCAGGCACCCTGTGTTAAGTTCCAATTTTTTTTGGAGGGGAATGTCTAGGGGGGCACAGTAGGTGTTCCTAGGATAATCAGTTAGTGGGTCTCTATTACAACATGCAAAATGGTTGATGCCAGATTGCCGCGTGATCCCTTACCTCCTACAAAATAGGTGTCAGCAACTGCTCCTGCAGTAATATTTTTAATGGCCATGTTCTAAAAGCAACATTAATTTAACAAATGGAAAATCAACCATTTTACTACTGCAATAAAAATGGCCTTAGCATGTGGGAAAAACCTGTGTAAGGGTGAACCAAGGCCATTTTTTACTGCAGCTTAGTAGAAGGACCCCTTAATGAACTAAGGGCCCCGTTTACTAAGGTGCGCTGGCGTTTTTAGAGCACGCTAAACATTTGTGCGCATTAACACTAGAGACACCCATATTGGTTTCTCTAGCGTAAGTGCGTGCTACAAACAATAACGCGCATATAGTGAAGCTTAGTAAACAGGGAAAAAGAAAGTAAGTAAATGAATTGAAATGACAGTTAGAAAAAGAAGGGCAAGAGTCAGAACTGAGATTTAAAAAAAAAAAAAAAAACTAAAAAAGAAAAGAGACAAAATTAGGGGACAAGAAAGGTTGAAACTTTTACTTAGGATTGGGTCTTTTTTCTCTCTGGTGTTAATCAAAATGAGCCATGTTCATGTTTTGAATCTTAAAGCCAAGACAGCCTTCAGCTTAGCTTGCTCATTTCCAATCAACCCCAAAGGACGACTGCCTGGGCCTCACTAGTGGTTCAAGAACATTTTATTGGATGGATCGCGAGGAGACCTTTTCATATCAAGCAGAAAGGAAGAAGTCAAACATGTTTTATTTTCTTTTTTCAGAAAAATAATTTTCTGCAGCAAAATTCTACTATAATGAACACTATAGGAGAAACCTTGTAGAAACAAGCTCCAGATATTTAGAACTAAAATTTGTAATAAAGGAATATATTGTAAAGAGACACTATCTACATTCACATATACTTATTTTAATCTTTACAATCTACTCTACACGTCTGTGCTTTAAATGGCAGCAAGTTTCAAGTGCAATGATTTATTTTATTTATTAGGATTTATTTACTACTACTTTTTGAAGAAATTCACTCAAGGTGGTGTACAATTGTTCTATAATCTCCTATGCACTCCTCCAGCCAAGGAATCCTCCATCTATATATCTAGATATTTATATTATATATATTTGGGTGTGGTTGCTCTAATTAACATAGAATATGATATCAGATGAGGGGCCTAAGGCCCACCTAGTTTGTCCTGTTTATTTTTAGTTGCAATGTAACAGACCACAGTTGATCTCTTCATGAGAAATCCCATGAGGTTATCCTATGCTTCCAATAATTCCATTTAAGACATTTCCTACTGTAAATGTGTAACATGTTTTGACATTGTACATAAAATATATAAAATGGAGACTTACTTCCTCTATTCCAGGTGTCACCACTTCCTGCATACACTCTTCCATCCTGATTGCCTTTATTTTCATTCAACAATAAAAAAGCCACCCTCAGTACTACTTTATCTATGAAATCTCGAGGCAATGAAGCACAGTTCCGTATCTGTTCTGTTTTTTCTCTGGGCTGAAATTCAGATATCCAAGTTTTGCTACTAGCCGCTTCTATGTCCTTTCCAGGAGATAGTGGAGTCACAGATTCATAATTAGTACTACTAACAGATTTATGGCTATTACAATAGATAGAACCTATTGTATGATTTGTTTTGCTACTTTGTGACACTGCATCATTCAAAACTGTAGAGTTAAATTGCTTTTGGTTAATATACCGACATCTCTGCTCATCAACTGAAGCTTCTTGTGTAGATGGATACGTTCTGGACTTTCCAATAAGGCAGACCTATATTAAAAGAAACAAACCTATAATTATCTTACTAAATAAAGCTTTCTAAATTGATAAGTGAATCAAATTACCATCTTTAATTACATTTAATATACATTTTGTAGTGTTATCTTTAAAGTGAAATCCAATGCAGGATATTATCTTTATGCAAAGTTCAATAGGGAATCTAAGAATGAATTCCACCCATGTGCCAAATTTCTTCTATAATTTCCCTCATTGTAATCTACTTAGGTTTCCCCATAAGTATAAAACCGCCTCCTATCCCTACCTCACCTTATCTTTTAAACCTTCTAATATTTATACAGGAAAACCTGCAATTGCCTGCAATAAAGGCCTTTTCAGTCCCTCTAGTCTAACCTTCTGGGTTTCCTGAAATATATATTTGGGTAGCCTATTGTGCTCCCTACCCTACAAAAGAGGCTAAATATTACACTCAAGATCTCTTAGTGACTGAGGACGGCTTCAAACATCTTTAATTGTCTTCAAAAGCAGAAAATCTAAAAGATCCAACTTCACACAGCAGCCTACGCTATAAAGAAGGACTATGCAGGAAAAAGCTCGGCTTTACAATCTCATGTCTTACTTTCTGTGATGGAATTGCACCTTTAGATATACCACATAACAGCCCTCCAAAGCCTTAGATGTCAAGCAAAGTACTTTGAACTGTATTTGGCTCTGCACAAGGAGCCAACGTAATGCCTCATCCAATTAAACAGTCATACTGCCACATTTTGGAGTAACTGAAAATGCCTAAACATCCTTTCCAGGAAGGCCTAGGCACAAGGCATTGCAGTAGACCAAGTGTGATCTGACAGGCTCATGTACCACAATGGTCAAATTAAAACAGAGCTTGAGTTTCCAGATCATACACAGATGCAAGAACATACTGCTGTCCACCTTTATGAAAAAGGCAAACCATGAATGCACTAGACCTAAACATGAGCTCATTCACAAACTGGACATTGACCCTAGTGATGTCACCTCAATGTTTGTTAAAACTGCTCTAAGTGCACATACTAACCTCACATCAAACAAATACCTTTCGTACTACAACAGCTTAAGTACAGACCACAATTATTAAATAAACAAGGTAATAAATAGAAATAAAGCAAAACAGAGAAAATAAGTTAGCCCAATAAAAAAAAAGTATCATCTTATTTTCTTTTCTATGTTTTATTTTATTTCTATTTATTACCGTTAAAAGTGGACTAACATGGCTACCACACCAGTTTGTTAAATAAATAAGGAAAATATTTCCTTGGAGTAATGATTTTCTGCTCAGTACTCAAAAACCCCAAAACACTAGAAGCGATTGTGACTGCATTACAACTGTAGAGACCAGCTACATTAATGACTCTAAGGAGGGCCTCAAAGAAGCAGAAAAGGAATACAATTGTTGGAAAGAGTCCTTCAGACACTTCAGGATTACTTATTTGTGGTATAGCATAGCTTTACAGCTTAAAAACAGTATAGAAAAATCACTGCTATTCCCATTCCTTTCCTTCCCTCCTGATGGCCATCCCTGAAGTCTCGAGAGAGGGATGGGGGAGAAAACAGGGCAGTGAAGGAATAAGTGCATCCTGGTCTTGAATCCAGGTTTTAATTCAAAACGAGTTACATAATTATTTGAAAATAAATTGGCAATATATTTAATCTTATTATTTACAGATCTTGTATTAGTCAGAGGTGTACCTAATAATGAACATAAGAATAGTCACACTGGGTTAGACCAAAGGTCCACCTAGCCCAGTATCCTGTTTTCAACACTGGCCAATCCAGGTCACAATTACCTGGCAGAAATCCAAATAGCAGCAACATTCCATGCTACCAATCCCAGGGTAAGCAGTTAGTGGAGAGCAGCTCACAAACCACTCTCTATCAATGACATTACTGTAGTAATATGCATATGTGGGACTGAGAAGCCTAAATTCCTCACCCACACTTCCCAAATCCACTACCTTCCCAAACCCATACCTCAGTATGCTTTACAGACTCTTCCCCTTAGGTCACCACCTAATGAATCATATCTATCTTCTCCAATTGTTGTTAATCTTACACAAAGATTTATTTCCTTCTCGGTGCTCTTTTACTACCAACCACAGTTCCTTCATAATTCCTGAAATACCAACATAGCCTCTTCAACTCTAACTCTTCATCTTGAAGACAGCATTCCTGCAGATCAAGACCCTAGTCTTAACAAAGTTCTGGTTAGGTTCAAGGTTCAACAAAACTTCTACCCCAAGGAAAAGCCTGAAGCATTACAGATGGTATTTGTAACCACTGCAAGTTTAAAGATAAAGTGCTGTCTTCTTGCCATGAAAGGAAATGAAATGATAAAAGTACCTAAATCTCATTCAACTATCCTTTGTAAAGGCCTCTGAAGTAAAATCCATCTGGGTTAAACCACCCTTGTATCTCTTTTCAAGCACCCCACCATCATAATTTTATTTATATATTTTTCCCGCAAAGTAGAGAATACCAAGGAGGAGGACACGTCCACCTTGAAAATAAAGGTTCAAGTTATTGGCAGAGTAATATATTTAACAAAAAGTTACCCGTTTTGTTGAAGGAATCCTAAGACAATCTTCTTCTACATTAAATCCACATTTATGGCCTACTTCTGTAATAAAATCCAAGTACTCCCTATATTGAGTCTTCTTGCTTTGCCGTCGACTGTA